>NC_020493.1:2196066-2245735 GCF_000184155.1 Fragaria vesca subsp. vesca | reverse complement strand
GTGTATGTGTGTGTGTATATACATACATATATATATATATATATATATATATATATATTTGAATTTCTGCTCTGACCTATATTGAGAAATTAAGCCCTAGGATTTGGTATCTTTTACCTTCAGATTAAGCATACCGACTGATTTCTTTCCTCTTTACCTTCAGATTATGTTTTACCGAGTTTGATTAATTGTTGACTTTCAAAGGGTTCTTAGGATTTGGTATAATGAGCAAAAGACGTTTGCTAAGGATCACCAGCGTTTGGGAAATTTCGAACTTTTCTCTATACTAAGGAGAGGGATAAGAAACATAGCTAACTCCCTAAGAAAATCATAAAAATCTGATGAATATCCAAATTTCTTCAATCGTATGGTTTAGGATACTTTCATGTGTGTGTGTATGTTTATTATTCGTTACTGTGTTTTGTGAAGTAATATATTTTATGTATATATAACAACAATTTATCTCTCTCCCAGAGTGCCCGGCATAAGAGACATTGGAGGAAGTTCATGAAGGGATTAAACACGTAAATATTAGCATCTACCTTCATCACTCTCTGTATATATAGTTTTGAGTCTTGGTGAGCTTCACAAATTGATGACAAATATGATTATCTAATTTTGCAGCTGGACCAAGAAATTGGCTAAAGAGCAATATAAGTTTTATTTGAGGCAGATAGGGTGTAAGTTTAATTTGAACCCGATGGCTATGAAGATGATGGAAGTGAAATTTCAGTCTGAAGCGCGAAATGCCGAATTGTTGGATCAAGAGACATTGGCGGGGATAATAAGTGGACCTGTTACAAGAAATATACTGGAGGGGGTGATAACTGGGGAGATTACAATGAAAACGATCTGGGATGCACATGTTCAACATTTTCTCAAGGTGGGATCAATTCCGTCTAGCTAATCAATTAACTACTAGTGGTTTTAGTGTGGTGAATACTTCATAAGACCAGATCTGTTGGCCGGAGTGTTTTTTTCCTTGCTGCTCTAATGGAGTAGATATGCCTTTGTACCGTCTTGCAGGATTTTGACAAAAATCGGTATCCGTCATGGGACTTTCATCAATTTGTAATGCAGAAACGACAATTTGGAAGCAAAAGCCTCACCACTGCTTCTGGAATAAGTGATAAAGAAACAGATTAAAGTCTGACCCTCATACCCACCTAAAGGTAAGGAAATAGAAAACTCTGGTATATAGCTAGTTATGTGCATGCATTTCTATCAGAACGTATCGATGTCATCATGCTCTTTCCAGCTGCTAACTGAGAGTGCTTGATCTCATGGGTTGAAAGAAAAAACGATTTTTTCCCTATATTTGTTTTAGGCTTAATATTTCTGATTCAGAAGTTGTCGATGAAAAAAAAAGGGTCTGTGAGGTTGAGGGTGTTATTCGCTTTTTGTTATCCGCGTGTGTAATGGTGGTCTCTCTTCTCTCCTTCGCAGGTATGCAGCTTGATGGAAAGAAAATTAAAGAACCGCATTTCAGCACAATCAAAGCTAGCAGTTGCATAGTAACACAGTTGAGTATTTGTCTACTTTCATGAGGTTATGTGCTCCAATTAGAAAATGGAGATTTGTAGCTACAATTAGATTACAAATTTACAAGTGGCGTATAATTAATAAGGCCATACATGCGATGTGTGGGTTGTTTTCATCTTACTAAGAAATGTTACTAGATATCTCTACTATTATAAAGTGCTCAGACTTCACCAAATTATGAATATTTATGCACATATAAGTCTAAAAAGTCTGATGCCCCTTCAAAAAAAAAGAAGATCTGACGCCAAAGATTAATTCAGTCCAACCCGTATATTGTAACTTTTCTTATTACATACATAGCATGAAAAAACACCTTAATTACGTGCGGGTCGTGCCTCTAGCTACTCTTGATCACCTCGTAGGCTCGTACGTGCCTCACAAGGTTCACTGGCTACTAGCACCATAGTATACAGCATGCTCATGAAATCGCCAAAATCCTCAACCCTGGTTGTCGTCATGGATTTCTTCATCCTAGTCAGCTCGTCATGCCATGTCCCATTGTTCCTCTTCTTCTCCCAAAAAGCATTCCTTATCAGATTCTTCTTACTCACAGTCGGCTCCCTAACAATTTTAGATTCGTCATCTTCTCCTGTATAAACACGTCATTCTTCATCAGATCTTCTAACGTCTCTAGATGACTGGCAGTCATGGGGATTCTGATCCTATGGTCGTCGGGCATGGCAAACACACCTTCATCCAATTCGCTTGGGAATATTCCGATCCAAGTTACATCGCACCCGCCGCAGCATTGAGATACAGTCGAAATAATCTTAAGCCCATCTGGACTGCTGTCCACAAGTGCAAGAACTGGAAGCTTCAACTCCTTCTTCAGCTTACACAGAAAGAGCTTCGTCTTCGAGTCAAGCTCCTCTTCAACATTCACAACTATAAATTTACTAGCAGCCGCTGCCAATCTTCGAAAATTCTCGTACCTCTGAACTACTAAGATGAATTCTCCAGTACTACTCTTCATATCAACGACTGTAACGTTGGCGAGATTTGGGATGATTTTGCCCCCCTGCATTTTAGTGCAGTCAACCTCTTTGCCGTCTTCAGAGAACTGAAGTTGACCCCCAACGACACGCCCTTCATCAAAGGAGGCGGGGACAGGGCAATGAGAATATCTATGGGTGGCGCGGCCACTGCGAAAGTCTTCCAGATTATCAAGGATGAAGGAGCTTAAATTCAGTTTTAGGCTATCGTTCATGTTGGACAAGAATAACTCTATACGTTCCAAGGACTCTGGTGTCACTTCCGGTTCCTGGTGATTAGCCATCGTGCGTTGGATTTCAGAGAAAGAGAGAAGGCGATAAAACGTAAGGATGAGGATCTCAAAACTGAATGACTATCATATTAGAGCGAGTGTTCTTATATAGAGATCAGAATCTTGGATTACACTTTTACTTTCACAAAGAGGAAACATAAAAAGGGCATAAACATCCTTTACTTTTCTGAATAGGAAACATAAAAAACGACCAAGTACCAGTTCTAAATCATGACAGGAGTTACCTCAGACTTCTAGGTTTGGATGCCTTAGCTTACCTTTTTCAAGATATATCTTTCAGTTTTTAGTTCTGTTTGTTGATGTTTTCCTACCTTTGTAAGGAATAAGAATTAGGTTTTGTTGTTTAATTATTTCCCAATTGTAACAGGTTATTTCTAGAATAGGGATTAATATATGTTTTCTTACCTTTTTAAGGAATAAGAAATATGTTGTTGCTTAATTATTTCCTACTGTAACAGGTTATTTGTAGTCCTTTAAGGAATAGGGGTTAGTACGTTAATGTTTTCCTAAGAACATCAGAAAGGACTTTTAGACCAATATAAAAGGAGCTGGAGGATGTAGGTAGGGAACATATAACACACCAGCTACTCAGCTAGCATAACATCTCGATCTCGACTTGATCGACGTTTTACTTGTTATCCGCTGCAAGAACGAATTAATGGCGCGTCGCAAGAATATTGTCAAGAGGACACCTACGAGACAACACACACCAGGCGCACCAACAAAACCACCAAAAAAACCAATGTTCGAGGATGATGAGGTGCTCGACTTAGATGAAGATCAACTTAAACAGGAGAAAGACGCACTCAAAACGCAATTCGATCACCGATCGTGGCCACATGGGGATTCCGTCAGAGAAGAAACCATAGTCCAAAAACTGAAGGAATACCGAGACAAGTATCGTGACAGCTATACCTTCGAGAATGACGACGACCCCGCCGTTGATTATTCCGTTAAAGATCTCCACAATTTCCTTCAGGTTGAGGACATGAGTCCAGAGGATGTAAACACGAAAATTTTAAAATTAATAGCATCAGCTCCTACGCTCGGCTTCTCAGTGCCATCAAGGAAGGCTAAGGATACTCAGGTGTTCAGCAAAACTCTCGATTCATGGGTCTTACGAGGTGATAAAGAATTCAAGCGCAGAGATAAAAAAGGTAGCAAGGCATACAATATTACTCTCGCTCTGCTCACTCGGATATATGAGCTCTGTGAGGAAAAACGACACATGGAGATTCGTGAAATCTACTACTCAAATACTAAGCTCTTCAGAAGTGTGAAAAGAGTGTCTGAACTTATCGATGACGTTTGTTGCATGCTCCGTTGCACTAGGAAAAGCCTCTATGTTACAGCAAGTGAAAACGGTCTGATCTTCGGTGACATTTCCTTCACATTAGATGGCAACGACTTTAACTGTCGTTCCGGAGGGACTCGAGGAATAACTATCCCCTCAAACATCAGTTCAATTACTAACATAAGATGTAACTCAAGTAAGAAGGAGGATGAACCCTACTGTGTAATAGTCGTGGAGAAAGATACGGTTTTCAAACGCTTGGTGGAGGATGGGTTTTGTGACAAGTACCATTGCATACTGATATCCGGAGGAGGCATGCCAAGTGTGGAAACCAGAATCGCATTACGTATCATAAGCATTGCGCTACAGCTTCCTGTGTTTGCACTCATGGACGGCAATCCGTACGGACTGAGGATTTATTCTGTTTATCGTTACGGGTCTAAGAAAATGTCTTATGACCGTGAAAATTTAGTCACACCCAAAATTGAGCTGTTGGGCATGCGGTACTCGCATATTGACACGTTTGGAATACCCGCAGCATATATCGAGAAAATGACCAAGCCGGATATAATTACTGCAAAGAAGTTGAAGGAGCGACAACATCTGAAGAACTATCACAGTCACTTGAAATCCATGATTAAGCACAAGAAAAAGATACAAATCGAAGCTCTCTATTGTCGCGGCCTTCGATATTTAGCTAAAGTTGCTTCGCCCCTGATGCTTGACCACAAACTGACTGAGCTGAAGTTGGAAGCAACAATGGAGGAAAGGATACCAACAATCGAAACTCTCTGTTGTCACCGCCTAGATTGTTTGCCTGACGTCATTGTCAAGCGTCAACAAAGTCACCACGACATGTTCCCTAACGTGGTAACAAATCTCACTGAACAAATTACAAATCTAAGGGTGGAGTGATTTTTGTTACGTGGTAACTGGTTTTTCTTTTCTAATTGCCCTTTTAAATTTGTAATACAATCTGCCCTCTTTTTTCCTTTTTCTTTTTATATTTACCTTACATTTATATTTGGTGTAGTATTTAACAATTAAGTGATATCTGGACTTCAAATTTATTAAAAAAAATTAGACCTCGTTATTCTTTTATAAAGTACTAATTTGTAACCCAAAAGAAAAAAGGTTCGATCTCAACTCAACCAAGATCGTCGTTGATGCATCACTTAAGAGTTCTTTCTTTGATCAAAACTTAACTATTTGGACCTCTCGAGAGGAAGAGAGTATGAAAGAGATAAAGGGGGTACAGACGAAACTTTGATGGCAAAGTTGTTTGAGAGGAGGTCAAATATCAGCCTTTATCTTTGTTTTTAACGATATGAGTAGTCTGTTTAGAAAAAAAAAAGAAAAAAAAGAAGCAAGATATTGATTATCAAAACTTTAAACTAAAATTACTTTTGAGTTGAACTCTCGTCATTGACCTTACTCATCTTCACTCCCTTCATCTTCACTGACTTCGTCTTCACTCTCTTCGCCTTCACTCTCTTTGCCTTCATCACTCTCTTCCTCTTCACTGACTTCCTCTTCACTGACTTCATCTTCACTCTCTTCACCTTCACTCTCTTCATCTACATCTTCATCACTTTCTTCAGATTCTTTTATACCAAACTCTTTGTCTCCCTGGACAGCCTCCCCTAAATACCATAAAACAGCACGAGGTATAATCTCATTGCGAATGGTCGACCTACACAAAAAACACAACGTACACATTAGCAAAGAGCTAGTCCCGTATTACAATAGGTCAAGTAGATTTCAATCATACTAGAGCGAGTGATGACCTTGACCAACATAGTAGAATTTTGGTGGTGGCCGTGGCCATGGTCTATTTAATTAGTATATTAATCCACAATACGAACACTCACCCAATGTAATAGTCTCGTCTCATCACTTCGACAAGTTCTTCGCGCTGTTAAGAAAAAGATAGAAGTCAAATAAGAACTACAAAACCGCTGAATAAACAAAAAAAAAAAAAAAAAAAAAATTAAATGTAACAGAAAACTGTCTTACAGCCTTTTCATTAATTCGAACAGGATTGAAAAAGTTGAAGAAACTTTCACATTCTCTCGTCAAACAGTTTCCGGCATACCATTCAATCTCTGTCCTGCAAAGCACCAACTTTGATCAGTCAAAATATGGTGAAGTAATACCGAGTACCAACAACCATGTCATAAGGTAGGAGGCAAACTTATTACCCTAATGCTTTGTGTAGAATGGTTTCATCTTCATCAAGAAGCTGATATGTCTTGGTCAAAACAGTGTTTGTAAAGAAAGGGTTTTTGTCAAAGTAGAACTGAAGTATGAACCCCTTAGAGTCATCTTTCCTGAACCACCTGATGTCTGTAATATACTTGAGAGCTTCTCCATCAGGAATACTAATCTAGTTACGAAAGATTAGAGAATAAGTGATTTAAAAGTGCCTTTAAAACACATGAAATTATATGAGTGACAAATTATGTAAAGGCACCAACTCCTCACTTCCGTTTCGAGCAACTCATGGTTTACCAGAGCATGCCGCCAGAATTCTGGCACACCTTTCTCTGCCATGCCACAAGACATGCCAAATAATAACAATTAATAGCTAGTATTGTCGCAAAGTAAATAATATTAGGGTCGATCATCAGGAGTGTACCTTCGGGGGATTGATTTCCAACTTCAGAGTCCTTGGCCAATTTTTCAGCTTCAACAACACCGTTTACAATCCTATATCTCTGGAAAGTAATGAAATAAAGTATAATTCATGATTGAAGAAAGGAGGGGAAAATAAGCTTCCCATTCTCATGATAGCAGTACCAGCTCAAGAAATAGTATTACAGACGAGCATGATACCTCATTGTACATGTCATTATATGCTTTTTGATAGCTGGCCTCAAGTTCTGCTCTTTCCCGGTAAAACTGTGCCTTCAATCCATCATGATCTTTCTGCAAGTTGAGAAAGCCTCTAGTTTAAAAGTTGAAATGATACATGCAATGTTACTCCGGTACGGATTGAATGAAAGAATGATCGACTACTGCCTTCAGTGATCCAGTATGCAAAAGGTTGGAGAGTTGACTACCTGAATTTTTCTGAGACGGTCAACTCGCTTTTGGACATCGAGTGATAGTCTCTTAAGGAAAGATTCATGTACTGATGACATCTCTTCAAATTGTTCTAGCTCAGCCTCCCCCGTAAACCACAAAACAGCACGAGGAATTATATCATCCCGAATGATTGATCTGCGAAAAGAAATAATATATATATATATATATATATATATATATATATATAATGCCATAAAAAAAAATGTTAAAAAAGTACTGACTCACAAAGCTTTATCTAGAAATAGCAAAGTTCAAAGAAGTTAAAACGATCTTGTCCAAAACAAAAAATGTTAAAATGTTCTGAAATTTTGTTTTGTGAGAGAATGTATCACAATCTCATTAACAGTAATATATGAACTCACCCAATTAAATAGTTTCCTTGCAATATATCTTTGAGTTTTAGGTTCTGTTGAGAAAGAGAGAAGATCAGATAATTACACCACGAACAAATAGTTCAAATAAAATGATATAAATCTTTTTAAAAAGGTTGCTTACTTTACAATCATTATGGGCTTCAGGTGGACTAAAAAGATCGAAGAAACTTCTACGATTACCAGTTCTATGTTTCTTTAAGCGATTTTCGGAAGTCCACTCAATTTCAGTCCTGCAAAGCAGGTACCAGTCAACATATATGGTCGATTTAAATACAAACCGCCATGCACGTAAACAAAAATAAACTGCTTATTAGCATTCTAGGAAGTTATGAACCAAACTTACCCTATTATTTTCTCTATAATGAATTCATCTTCATCAATCATATGATATGTCACGGTCAGAACAGAGTTTTTGAAGAAGGGGTTGGGACGAAAGTAGAACTCGAGTTTGAAAACCTTAAGGTTATCTGTCCTTAGCCACTTGATGTTCACAAGATGTTTGAGAGCTCCTTGATCATAGTCTTTAATCTAATACAAAATAATCACATATTAGAGCAGCTACTGATTTCACATACAAGTTAGACTGCAACCATTGAAGATATAAATTAAATTATGGTCTCACCTCTTTGTCTAGCACATACATGGCGTTCAAAGCATAGAGCCAAAATTCAGGAATCCCTTTTTCTGCAGAAATACAAAAAACACTTGTTCACAAAATAAAACAGTATATAAACAAGGTCAGGGGGAAGAGTGAGCATTACCCCCTTGATTTGTTGTTGGTGATTCAGAATCAGTAGTGACTCCAATTCCGTTCATGATATTGTATCTCTGCAATGAAATAATTTCAACTTGTTTTTTTCTTTAACTATTTTTGTTTTAAATTCATACTAGTCACGGTGATACCTTGTCGTATAGAGGCTGATAGAGTTTCTCATATTTAGCTTCAAGTGCTCCTCGATCCTTGTAAAACTGAGCCTTTAATTCATCATGGTCTTTCTGCAAGTGACAAAGCTTCAAGGGTTTATCATATGAAAAATGAAGATGCATGTATTGATATATTGATCAACTAATAACAATATATAATACTATTACCTGTATCTGTATAAGATGCTCAATCCGCTTTCTGGTATCCGGTGGGAACCTGTGGAGCTGCACCGATAATGAAAATAAGAAAGAAAGTAGAACAAATTAAGGGCGTAAATGTGATCGAGATACATTTACAGCTTTACTGGGGGCAAAGGCTACTCACCTTGGTTGGATTAAGAGCTGGGCGATCATCTCCGTTCCCCCCAACTTGCACAATAGGATTCAAACAAGAACATGAAAAACCAATACCAGATTAAAGTATGGTATCAGATGCACGAGAGAGAGAGAGAGAGAGACAGTACCACAAGACATCATGTCGTTGCTCACTCTGATTGCACGTAGAGGCCGGGAGAGAGCGACAGAGGTAGAAACTAGAAGGCGGCAAACAAATTAAGAGTGGGAAACCCTTGCTCTCCTTAAAAACTTGACATGCGCACCTATCAAACTTCCAGTCAATGTTTAACCAATGGAAAATTATTATATATGTTTAAATGCTTTGTGATAGATATAGAATAATATCCATGAAATGAATTGCATGCAATTAAAAACAAGATTTTTTCGTTTTTATGTATGCAATTAAACTCTTTCTTAAAAAGAAAAAAAAACTAATCTCTTAGAAGATGTTTATTTAGGGTTTAGAGTGGCCGTAGCAGAGGCACAAAGAAGTGCGATATATATGTAGCAGGGCATGCAATAGTAGATCGAACTAAAAATAGTAAAAAAAAAACTTTTTTAACCGTTGCCCAGTAGAGACCACCTTAACTTGCAGAGATCGAAGTCGGACAACAATGGAGGAAATCAAGAACGTACTTTGAGGCACCCAATCTCACCCAGTCGAATCTGCTCTCTAGAGATGGAGACGGATCTGCTCTATTAAGTCAATATAGACTTTGAGAATCGGAAGGGCTAGAACACGCCCTTTCATTTGATAAGCCTATGCGCCCTGCTGTTAAGAGTATATATAGGCCCAATCCGATATAGGCCCAGTTCACGTCTGAGACGGTCCGGTCCATATTCTTGTGCTTGGAGAACAAGTCAGTTTTGCACAGGGCTTCCAGTACCTTTCCTCAAGTTAATTGATTTCTCTTCTTGCAAAGTGTGTGGTTTGTTGGAGCATGGAGCAGGGGGGTTAGGAGAACCACCGGATATTTCCGAGGTGGTGATGCTGGGATTTGGACCTTAGTCCGGTGGTGGTACTGCTTCGGTGGTGTTCGGGAATGGGAGTAATCTTATTCCAAACCCTAACCCTAATAGGGGTAGTGGTTTGGTTTTGGGTTTGTTGGGAAGTGGCTCGTCCTCGGCTGCTTCTGTGGCCTCGGTTGGGACTCCTATTAGGGGTAAACAACTTTCTTTCCAGTTTTCAATCCCTGGTGTTATAGCAGCAGCGCTGGAGGCGCAGTTGAACAAGTTCCGAGCCCCATCTGGTAGTACTGAAATGAGTTAGGGTGTGGTGACAATGGAGGCGCCTTCACTCAATGTGGAGGTTATCATGCCGGATGCTAAAACTGGTGTTAAGCGTGCAGCTGGCATTAGTGGTGCCGATTTCAGTAAGAGGGCCAGAGGTGAGGAGCAGTTGTCGGCTCCACTAGCTTTTGAGTTGCCTTTATTTCTCACCTGAGATGTCTCTTCCTCATCAGCATGGGGTGTTGATTGTGTCACCTCCTGAGAAAAGGAAGGTGGGTCGTCCTTTTGGTTCTAAGAATAAGCAGAAGATGGAGGATGTGCGGGCCATGGACGCTTGGTACTCACAAGAAAGGGCCGAAGAAGGCAAAGAAGAGCTTTGGTGCTCGTAGGGTTCTGGCTTTAACTGATGGTGAGAGTTCAGGTGCACAGAAAGGGGTCGAGGAGACTCAAGAACCTGGTGGTGTGGAATCTGTTAGTGGTCTTCTTGCTGAGGAGACCGGTAACGAGTAGTTGATCTTGATCTTTAAATAAGTTGGATGATTCCGACCAGTGGCCGAGGGAGAAGAGATTTACCTATAGGGGCAAAAAAAAAAAAAATCAACATAAAATAAACTAATGGTTAATGCATGGTCAAAATAAATATTTTTTTTATTCTAAAATGTGGCTATTGTTGTGCCAACACATTAGAAATTCTCTTACTTAAGATTTACAATGTTCAAATTGTAAGGCTGTTAAGAGGACTTCACCACTTTCTTTGCTGTTGGGAGCAATCTTGTGGGGGCGCCACAAACATTTCAAACCAACCATTTGTCTAAATTCTACTAGGAACACGGGCCCTCACTCGTCCTTAGCTGCCTCTGCCAATGATTTTGACGGTTACCCATTATTGATCAAGGTGTCTATCTTAAGGTTGTGACATTAAAATGGCTTAAGTACGTTGCTTCAGTTTTTCTTCTTGAGTTGCATAGGTTATTTTAGCATAATTCGTTTTTTACGTAGTCCATGAGGGTGAGTTATGTATGTGTTGTTTCTTTCTATTATTGATCAATAAAATGATTAGTGTCTTTCTTCAAAAAAAAAAATTAAAAGAAATATAATTTTTTTTTTAAAAAGTATTGTTTTGAAAATGAAAATTGAATCTTGCAAAGAATTTGTAAATGACACTTGTTTTGGTGGAAATTTAAGTGAAGAATTTAAATAATGAATTCTTTCGTTTTCAATTCCATCAAAATGTAACTTGGCTTTTAGAAATTGTGAAATCCTTACTTTTAATTAAATTCCTTCATTTTTTTACCTCATCCAAACACACTCTTGAGGTTCGTATAAGAGCATCTTTATCAATGCTACCCATTTTTTAGTTAAATTTTAGTCAAATTAGCTAAAATGTCATTTTGGTTAGTGAATTTAGAAATAGGTATGCATCAGTACTCTCTACTTTAGTTAGTATTAAATTAATAAATATTATTCTTCAAATGAAGATTAAATAGTTTGTATATATTTATACATCACATGAAATATCTTAAAATAAATGCATTAAATTATAGAGAGTCTCGATCAACTCGCTCTCTATATTTAGCCAGTAAGATAGCTAGAAGTCATAATAGTTAAACTTTAGTCAGTCTGTTGGAGCTCTTAAAATACCAAAAAAATTAAACACGTTCTTTAAAATAGCTAAAAAACCAAAATAAAAAGTTTGATAAAGATGCTCTAAAACTCTAAGCCCACTGAATTGTCCAAACTCAACAACGAGTTATCTGCAATTTCCGGGGACTGCGGCTTTGTATTGGTTTATTTGAGTCTGTTACTCCATGGATTTCATCTTTTGTGTCACATTATTTAGCCCGGTTTTGACTTAAAGCCGTTTTTCCCCGTATAAAATGAAAAACCCAAATCAGTGAATTACCGCGAATGTGCCATGAAGAGGAGGCTGACCAAATTCAATTCTCTTCTTCCTAATTGATTAAAATATCACAAGATCAGGAAAATGCAATTGAATAAGATGAGGGAGACTCAGTGATCATTATGAGTATAATCCATCCACAAATCCCGCATCAACTTCCAACGAAATTGTCTCAAGAAATATGGGAACCAGAACCAATGTGATATAACTTTTGGCCGAAGACAAAACTTCAGGCCTAACAATTTTCAGCCAAGGCCAAATAGATGAAAGAATAAGAGCTCCCAGACATACCTTGCCGAATAAATTGTGCACGAAGAAATTAGCAGCCCTCTCTGAAGAGGAAGAAAGAACTTCCTATCAGTTGCCAAAGTAGTTACCATTTTTCACTGCAACATAGCAATACATATATTTCTACATCAACTTTAGTATTGCATCTCCCTCTTCCTATTCTTATGAAGGCAGTATGAAAAATCGTAGTTGTATTAGTCTCTAATCTACGAACCAAATGATATCTTGATGTGTCTGTTATGAACTAACAAATCAGTAAAGGGAGTAAGATGTGGTGAATAACTGAGTCATTGATACCATGACTGATAACAAAGTCATCGACCAAGCATAGTTAACTGGGAAACATTTCTTGTAATCTAGCTACAAGTTCTAGAAGATCTTATATAGCTGATTCCCTAGATTATACAGGGTTTGGAATCACTTGGTAAAACCTTTGGTTCTAGTCTCTTCATTTGTTTTCTGAAGTCTCACATGAAAGTGAATATGGATGTCGATTGAAGTACATTTTCCAGTAAAAGACGGTACATGTTACAACTCGTTTTCCCTCTTCACACCAGCCTCAATGACAAAGAAGGCAATGCCTTGACCTATCTATTCAACGAATCTAAATCTTCAACCCTGTCTTTTTCTGCTAAGCTAAATCCAAACTGTCTGTATTTGTTCTATTATTTACATCCCGAGAACACAGAAGTGAGAGTTGAACCAACTCATCACTTTGGCCTCTATATGCAACTTGTGCTTTAATGCGCACACTGTATATAGTCTAAACCGCGTTATAGGCACACAAGGGCTCAGACTCCATTGTCGATTCAGTCCTGCATCACAAGCTTGCCAAATATATTGTATTTAAGTTTCATGTCCTTGAGTGCAAGAATGGAAAAGGGGATATAATCATTCACATTATGCTCAAAACTTGATTGACTAGAAGGAAAGGAGTACATGCTTATCTCTACAGGCTACTGATAGGCTTTTGTCATTTTTGGTGGAGTTCAAAGTCAATAAGCTCGCTCAATAACCTCGTTCAAAGAATCACATTTTCTTCCTTCTTTTGATCACTCCTTGACGATTGGACTTGTGTGAGTCCACATCAGTTTTCTCTGGAGGGGACCATGGATTAGATAGCTCCAGTGAGTGTATCTCTATAAGAAGCTTCATCAGCATTCATTGCTCATCAGCTTGTTTATCCACTACAATGGAGTCTCACAGAGTCAGTTTGGCCATAGTCATAGTCTGTTCTGCTCTGCTTACTGTTCTATCAGCTCAGACAAGCTTGGAGGTTGAAGTCGAGGCCTTGAAGGCGTTCAAGAAATCCATCACCAGCGACCCCAATGGAACACTTACAGACTGGACCTCAGAGGCAAGCCATCACTGCAATTGGTCTGGCATTGCCTGTGACCCCTCAACGAATCAAGTTACCTCTATTTCTCTGGTGGAAAAGCAGCTCGCAGGCGTGATCTCACCCTTCCTTGGAAACATTTCAGGCCTCCAGGTTCTTGATCTAACTTCAAACTCATTCACAGGACATATTCCAGCTGAGCTGGGACTATGCTCCCAACTTTCCCAACTTGCTCTGTATCAAAATTCTCTTTCGGGTTCAATTCCACCAGAACTAGGAAACCTTGGTAATCTGCAGTCATTAGATTTGGGGGATAACTTTTTGAGTGGAAGCATACCAGAGAGCATTTGCAACTGCAGAAACTTGTCTTTGGTTGGTGCGGAATTTAATAACCTCACCGGCAAAATCCCATCAAATATAGGAAACCTTGTTAATCTTCAGCTTCTTCTAGCAAATGGCAACAACTTTACAGGCTCATTACCTGCTTCCATGGGTAAGTTGGCAGCTTTCAAAGCAGTTGATTTAAGTAAAAACCAGTTGTCCGGTGCACTACCTAGGGAGCTAGGGAATCTGTCAAATTTAGAACAACTGGTAGTGTTTGAAAATTCCTTTGTTGGGGAAATCCCTTCTGAACTAAGTTGGTGTAAGAAGCTAGTTAACCTTGAAATTTACAGCAATCATTTCACCGGAAGCATTCCCCCTGAGCTTGGAAGTTTGGTTCACTTGGAAACATTGAGATTGTACAAGAATAGGCTAAACTCCACAATCCCACTCTCCATTTTTCAGCTGAAATCATTAACCCATTTAGAACTTTCAAACAATGAGTTAAGCGGGACAATACCATCCGAGCTTGGATCTTTGAGATCATTGCAAATGTTGACCCTGCACTCCAATAAGTTTACTGGAAAGATACCCTCATCCTTGACAAGCTTGACAAATCTGACATATTTGTCAATGAGCTTAAATTCTCTAACAGGGGAGCTTCCATCAAACATAGGGTCGCTTTATAATCTCAAAAACCTCTCCATGAATGGCAACCTTCTTGAGGGATCCATACCATCTAGTATTACCAACTGCACCAATCTTCAAGTTATAAGCTTGGCTATTAATAGAATAACTGGGAAAATACCTCAGGGTCTAGGGCAGCTTCAAAATCTTAGTTTCTTTTCTGTTTGGTCAAATAAATTGTTCGGAGAAATCCCAGATGACCTCTTCAATTGCACAACTCTTTCCACTCTAGATTTGGGCCTGAACAACTTTAGCGGTTATCTGAAACCTCGAATTGGAAAACTTTCCAATCTCAGGCGTTTGAAAGCCTTCGCTAATTCATTTGTCGGAAAAATTCCACCAGAGATTGGCCAACTGAACCAACTTATCGTCCTTGACCTTGGTGAAAATAGATTCTCAGGTCCAGTTCCACCACAGCTGTCTAATCTCTCACACCTACAAGGGCTTTCCCTGGACAACAATGCTTTAGAAGGAGCCATCCCCGAGAAACTTTTTGAGCTAAAAGAGTTAACTAAACTTGAGTTGCAGCAGAACAAACTGATTGGTCCAATTCCAGATAGTGTCTCTAAACTTGAGTTGCTTTCATACTTAAACCTCCAAGGTAACATGCTCAACGGTTCCATTCCGAAAAGCATGGCTCACCTTAATCGGCTAACGACTGTGGATCTCTCTCACAATCATCTCTCAGGACCCATTCCAGGGTCTGTGGTCTCAGGGATGAAAAGCATGCAGATATATTTGAATTTCTCATACAATTTCTTGGATGGCAGCATTCCAGACGAGCTTGGCATGTTGGGAATGGTGCAGGCCATTGACATTTCCAACAACAATTTTTCAGGAATGATTCCTAGAGCGCTAGAAGGCTGCAGGAACTTGTACTCTCTTGATCTGTCAGGTAACAAACTTTCTGGGCCAATTCAAGCTGAAGTTTTTGCCAAGATGGACACCCTCACAAGCTTGAACCTTTCAAGGAACAACTTAGATGGTGAACTCCCAGAAGAGTTGACAAATTTGAAGCATCTTAGCTCCCTTGATCTTTCCCAGAATTCTCTGAGGGGAGTTATCCCTGAGGGCTTTTCCAATTTTACCACCACCTTGAAACACTTGAACCTCTCTTTCAATCAACTTGAAGGCCCTCTTCCAGACACCGGACTATTCAGAAGTATGAATGCATCCAGCTTGGTAGGAAACCCAGACCTCTGTGGAGACATACTGCTGAAGACATGCAAGAAAAGTTCACGGATATCAAAGACAACCATGTACGTTCTCGTGTCGCTTGGAATTGCTTCTGTGCTTCTGATTCTAGTGATCATTTTTCTATTCCTCAACCGATTCAACAAATTGCGTAAGCAAGAAAAGGTTGAAAATCCAGAACTAGAATGTGCTACAGCTTTGACACTCAAGAGGTTTGATCCAAAGGATTTAGAAAATGCCACTGGTCGTTTCAGCAAAGAGAACATTCTAGGTGCAAGCAGCTTGAGCACAGTGTACAAAGGTGGACTAGAAGATGGGCAGATAGTAGCTATAAAGAGTTTGAATCTCCAGCAATTCTCAGTTGAGTCAGATAAATGCTTCAACAGAGAGATCAAGACACTGAGTCAACTAAGGCATAGGAATTTGGTGAAGGTACTTGGCTATGCATGGGAGAGCGGGAAATTAAAGGCCTTAGTTCTGGAGTACATGGAGAACGGGAACCTGGAGAACATTATACATGAAGATGGGATGAATCAGTGGAGATTGACATTCTCTCAAAGAATCAATATTCTAGTCTCTATAGCAAGTGGATTGGATTACCTTCATTCAGGCTATGATTTTCCAATTGTTCATTGCGACTTGAAGCCTTCTAACATCTTGTTGGATGATGATTGGGAGGCCCATGTGAGTGATTTTGGAACAGCTAGAATGTTGGGTGTTCATCTCCAGGATGGGAGTAGCCTTTCCACGGCATCAGCTTTTCAAGGCACAATTGGCTACTTAGCACCAGGTGACATTCTGCTGGCTTTTCTCAAATATAAACTAATCTCCATTTACTTTTCTCTTTTTTCCTTTTCACCCATCTTCTGAAATTCAATGCCATTGCTTTCGCTGGTACTCATATGTTAAAACGTATGTCTGCAGAGTTTGCATACATGAGGAAAATCACAACCAAGGTAGACGTGTTCAGCTTTGGCGTAATAGTGATGGAGTTACTGACAAGACAAAGGCCAACAGGAATCATGGAAGAAAATGGGCAGCCAATGAGCTTGCACCAACTAGTGGAGAAAGCCCTTGCAAATGGATCACATTCGCTTCTTGAAGTTCTGGATCCAATGCTAACTTCAAATATCTCCAAGGTACAAGAGGCTAGTGCAGAAGAGCTGCTCAAGCTAGCCTTGATTTGCACCAACCAAATTCCCGAGGAGAGACCTATCATGAATGAGGTGTTGTCTGCCCTTAAGAAGCTGAAAAAGGCAATATAATTCAAGAACAATGGTCAAATGTATTTCTCAGAACTATGAAGTTGAAAGTTGTATCAGAGATGGAACAATGCTCATCATGTAATAATGTTTATTGTTGTGAAATAAAAGTCCTTTTTACAAGCAAATTTATTCATGATTTTGTAAAATCAAATCCTGATCTTTAATTTCATAAGTCCAGCAGTTACTTGGATACCAACCATTGAAGCTTTTTGAATGAAAATTGAGTTCATAGCATCCAATAAGATAAAAGATAAAAAGGTATCTGAATTTTCTCATCATCTTACTCTTTTCCTCCTGCTTCTAATAGCTAATCATGTATGTTTGTGCACCATGTAAAAATGAAAGCAACATCAAATATTTGATGAATACAATCATACTACTGTTGGAAAAAGGATTAAGAACATTTGGCAAAGAAACTCTGTAAATGTAATATTCTCAACATCCGTACCTTACATCAAGCTGATATATGAAACTATGAAGCACCATCTTTTAAGAGTGACAATAACACAAAGTAAATCTTGTGCCATATTAATCTGTTGGAGGATCGTTGCGCAGATAATCCCCAATCGTGGAAGGAAATTCCAACCCTCCAAAACCATGATCAGCACCCTCTGAAGCAAAAGCAGCTTTACACAAAAACAAATGTGCCAACCTGAAAGGCTCAATCTTTCCCTCCCCATGACCATTCAGGAAGTAGTTAATCCAACCCTCCAACCTCTCCACTTCTCTCCCACACTTTGGCCCCTTCACCCCAACAATCTTCTCATAAAACCCACCTTCACAATGACAAGAATTTCCCCCATTTTCACTACCTCCACACTTGAAGTCCAAACCAGCCTTTTCTTCATCTCCTTCTTGACAACTAGACAAACCCAAGAGTTGAATCAACTGCTCAATATCGTCAACAGATTCAGTTTCAGTGTCACTAACAGTTTTGGGGGAATTTGGCTGAGTTGGGTTCTCTTGGGTCTGTATGAACTGTGGAGAGCATGAAAGAAATGCTTCAGGGGCTTCACTACTGTCTTGGAGTGTACTAGAGCCCTGATGGTTGTTCTTGTTGGATTGCTCCAAATCAAGGTATATGGGTGAGCTTAGTGATTCTGTAATTAACTTATTGCTTTCTAGCAATTTTGATTGTGATGGAGTGGATTGCACAGATTGGTGTTCTAATTTCAATCTCTTCTCAACCTATGCAATCAAAACCCAATAAAACAAAACCAAATTCAACACCAAATATACAAAAAGACTAAAACTTTAAGCTGGGCAACAAAGAAATCGATGAACCTGTTTCAGAGAAGAGAAGAAATTGAAGTGCAGGGGTCGCCTTTCTGCCATGTTTGATTATATTTCAATCCAATCAATGCGCAAAATGTATTGAAATAACAAAAAGATAAGAACTTTACTCCATTCAGATTCCCATATATAAATAATAATTCACATTCTCTTCACTTGGGTGGTTCACATCAATCTACAACATGAACAATTCCACACTCAAAACCCACTCAAATTTCAAATGAGGACACTACAAGTCTCTTAAAGCCTCATTCACTTGCCGGGAACAAAGTTGGTGGCGTATGACCAGGCATTGTTGTTAACTGGGTCAGCAAGGTGGTCTGCAAGGTTCTCCAATGGACCCTTTCCGGTAACAATGGCCTGAACAAAGAAGCCAAACATAGAGAACATGGCCAGCCTACCATTCTTGAGCTCCTTCACCTTAAGCTCAGCAAATGCTTCTGGGTCATCAGCAAGGCCCAATGGGTCGAAGCTGCCTCCTGGGTAAAGTGGGTCTTCAACTTCACCAAGTGGGCCTCCAGCAATTCTGTATCCCTCAACTGCGCCCATCAAGACGACTTGGGTGGCCCAGATGGCCAAGATGCTTTGCGCGTGGACCAAGCTAGGGTTGCCCAAGTAGTCGAGCCCGCCCTCACTGAAGATTTGGGCTCCGGCCTTGAACCACACTGCCTCGCCGAACTTGACACCGTTGCGGGCCAAGAGCTCGGGGAAGACGCACCCGAGAGCTCCGAGCATGGCCCACCTGGAGTGGATCACTTCGAGCTCACGGTTCTTGGCAAAGGTCTCTGGGTCGGCAGAGAGCCCAGCAGTGTCCCAACCGTAGTCACCGGGGAACTCACCAGTGAGGTAACTCGGGGGCTCGCCAGAGAATGGGCCCAAGTACTTGACTCTGTCTGGGCCGTACCATGGGCTTCCGGAGGAAACAGCCTTGCCGACAGTTTTCCTCATGGAGATCCTTCCGGTTCCGAAAACCTCGGTGGGGGCAAGTTGCACAGCCTTGCCGGCGAATGTTGGGGAAGAGAGGGCCATTGTGGAAGCAGCCATTGTTGAAAGAAAGAAAAGAAGGTAATGTGCTTAGATAGATGGAATTGGGAGTGATGAAAATGGTGACCGGTTGGTGACATATTAATAGGGGTGTTGGGATCAAAGCTCCTTATCTTAGGCTATCTAAAACTTCATTCTCATTGGTCATGAAGATTCTCATTTTGTTTTGCTCTGTCCACATGGCAAACCTCTAATATCAATTTCCATGGCTGTGACCAGTTTTCCCACGTCGGATTACTGGCAACCACATGAATACGAAAGCTTTGTTGGAAAACAAGTTGAACAACCTTGAAAAATCTATTCGTTTGGTGCAGTTGATATTTATACATTGGTACCTTGACGTGGTTGATATTGAAAGCTTTGCATTACGGAATGGGGATGGAGCAGACTTGGGGCAATTTGACAATGCCTCAAAGTTCGAGTTTTGAACCCTTGGTGACAACTTGAATACCCCAAAGTAGATCACAGTAGATGTATATGATGAAGGCTTTTTCTTCTTTGTGATCGACATGCAGGTGATCTATGCTAATTACAGAATGGCTTGGAGATCCTTTAGACGTTTAACTTTGGCCAAGTAATGGTGAAGGCCGTAGTGATTGTCTAACGTCTCCAGTTTACATCATAGGTGATACAATCAATCACTTCTAAAGTTTACCCTTACTACTTTCAACACAGGCTTTGATATACGATGAATAACAGCTAGCTTGAAAGGGAAATCTGAGCTTGATATGGATGGTGTGCATGTGAGTCAATGTCTCAATGGTCACTGAGGAAAGTAAAATCCCAGAAAAGGTTGAAGAAGAATTGAGTGGCAGGCAGAGAACCTCATTGCAAAATATCTCACCGGAAAGGAAAAAATATCTCATCTTCATTTGTTACTCTTCGAAACAACAAATCGAAGTTCGATTGCCTTTGACAAGGGTTTTAGGCTCTTCTCTTGTAAGATCATGTTACGTGTTTAAAACAAAACCGATAATGTACGTATACATTGCCTTCATTCATGGCTGTCGATGCAAACCCTTGAGGGGTCCGATTTGGTGCAAATTTTTTAGAGACATTTGTCTGGTCGAATCAGTACTTTGGTCCTACAGGATAGAGGCTATCTATCCAAATTGATCAACTGGCAATACCCAATTGGAGGAACTAGTGGTACTATCACATTGTTGTGTAAGATTTTTTGTTATACTGTTAACCTTGGTGCCTTGGTGGTGTTGAGGGTGCCAACTGGACTAAGGAAATCAAACTTCAAGACTTCACATCCAATGAGAATTGAGCTATTGGTCTTCTAAGATAAGGGGTCTGGTCCTATTTAAGCTCGTGAAGCTCAATTTCGTTACCACAACAACTCATCATTCTCACCTCTTCCATTTC
This sequence comes from Fragaria vesca subsp. vesca, assembly GCF_000184155.1. Taxonomy (NCBI): domain Eukaryota; kingdom Viridiplantae; phylum Streptophyta; class Magnoliopsida; order Rosales; family Rosaceae; genus Fragaria; species Fragaria vesca. Next base: position 2,224,964 of record NC_020493.1, on the reverse strand, counting down.
TTTACCTTCTTACTTCCAAGTTTACAATGGCTGCTTCCACAATGGCCCTCTCTTCCCCAACATTCGCCGGCAAGGCTGTGCAACTTGCCCCCGCCGAGGTTTTCGGAACCGGAAGGATCTCCATGAGGAAAACCGTCGGCAAGGCTGTTTCCTCCGGAAGCCCATGGTACGGCCCAGACAGAGTCAAGTACTTGGGCCCATTCTCTGGCGAGCCCCCAAGCTACCTCAAAGGTGAGTTCCCCGGTGACTACGGTTGGGACACTGCTGGGCTCTCAGCCGACCCAGAGACCTTTGCCAAGAACCGTGAGCTTGAAGTGATCCACTCCAGGTGGGCAATGCTCGGAGCTCTCGGATGCGTCTTTCCCGAGCTTTTGGCCCGCAACGGCGTCAAGTTTGGCGAGGCTGTGTGGTTCAAGGCCGGAGCCCAAATCTTCAGTGAGGGCGGGCTCGACTACTTGGGCAACCCTAGCTTGGTCCACGCGCAAAGCATCTTGGCCATCTGGGCCACCCAAGTCATCTTGATGGGCGCAGTCGAGGGATACAGAATTGCTGGAGGCCCACTTGGAGAAGTTGAAGACCCACTTTACCCAGGAGGCAGCTTTGACCCATTGGGTCTGGCTGATGACCCAGAAGCTTTTGCTGAGCTTAAGGTGAAGGAGCTCAAGAATGGTAGGTTGGCCATGTTCTCTATGTTTGGCTTCTTTGTTCAGGCTATTGTCACCGGAAAGGGACCGTTGGAGAACCTTGCCGACCACCTTGCCGACCCAGTGAACAACAATGCCTGGTCATACGCCACCAACTTTGTCCCCGGAAAGTGAGAGAGCCTGGAATTGTTATCTTTATTTAGTTTGCAATGTTGTCGGGGATGTAAATTTGTTTCAATCAATGGACAACTTGATGTGAACTCTGCAACAATGTGCTTGATTTCGTTATGTTATATTAGATTGCAACTGGTCACTAATGTTCATCAAACAAGAACAAAGGTATCGAAATGATAATCAAACAAAAGCTCAATCACCTGCAAAGTCATGAAGAAAACTACCTTTTTCCTTCTAAGATTGAAGGCTTAGTTCTCAAAGTATGACATTCCAAGTTTGATCAGAAGCGGAAGGGAAAAACAGAAGAGAGAATCATAACCTAAAAACGCAGAAGAAAGATTCAAGTATCCAAATGAACATTAGCTTTCCCAAAAAAAATGGTGAGAATTTTGACTCTTTATTTATGTACATGTCTCATCTGTTTTGTATGGATGTGAAAGCCGAAAAGAGAAGGCACATCAGCCCGTGTAAGGTATGCACAAGTCTTTATAAACAAAAGAAGAACCTAGTAAGTAGTATACAACAAAGTAAGAGGTTGCCTGAATAAATAAATGGTGATCAAAATGTAAATGAATGAGCATTTGGATGACGGCGCAGATCATCTTAAAACCACCTGCTTCGAGCGTCAAACTTGTAAGAATATCTCAAGCTGTTGGTGTGCTTGATACTAAGATTACTTCAATACAAAAACAGTTCAAGCTCCAACTTATCAGTGTCCCAAGCAGAATATGTTCCAGGGGATGAAGCATGGAGACATCTGGTTTAGCAGTATCTAGAGATTACGGGCGAACTGTCGCCCTTGCTCTGGCCACAGACTTGGAGTAGAGTTCTTCGTACTGTGAAGCAGAAGTATCCCAACTGAAATCTATGTTCATATCCTTCTGAACAAGCTGCCGCCAACTCTCAGGCTTACTTAGGTAGTGCTTAAATGCACGTTCCAAAGCACCGTTTAGTCCCTGCCAATATTTCAAGTTTGAAACCAGTATGCATCAGGTTGTAGACTCGAATGATATGTATACCAATGTGGATGACAATCAAGAAAATTAACAAGATTAAGGAGAGGCAAAGATATTATATCAGATTTGAAGCCTCCACTCTCCAGCATCAAGCCAGATAAAAGAAAATAAGAAATTATAATTGCATGAAGGCTACATACTTGAGGCTAATTTACCTGTTCATCAGGAGATAAGAATGAATATCCATTTCGAAACTGAACAGGTACTGTGTCATCATCAACATCAAAGACACTGTACAAGGCACAATTAATAATTTAAGTTCCCATAGAAGCGTTAGCCTAAAACCGTTTAGCGCAGGTTAAATGTATATTAGCCATTGAGTGCCCACCTATCATTTAGACCACCAGTTTTTCTTGCAATGGGTATAGAACCGTATCTCATTGCTATCATCTGAAACCAAAACAAAAACAAGATGTTAATACAGAAAGCTAGATAATAATCTGCTGAGATTTTCGCAGGGCAGAGGAAGACTTCACCTGTGTAAGTCCACAGGGCTCAAAGATTGATGGGACGATGAACATATCAGAAGCAGCATAAATGGAATGGGAAAGAGTTTCATCATACTTCAATATCAACCGAATATGATCATGATTCTCAAAATGGTTTGCAATTGCCTCAAATTCCTTCTGCAGACCAAAATAAAAGAAGAAACCTTTGAGTGATTATTTAGATAAGTATGAAAAAAGAAATAAATTTAGCAATTCACTAGAAAAGAGAGACACAACTAGGCATTTACAACCATATATACGAGAACACGGCCAGCCAGTCAGCCACTATACTTTCAGCAAATGCTGTATATTTATTATCACTTGTTGATTGTATAAGCATGCAAACAAGTCATTAAAATCCAACATGTAAAGTTAAACTGCAAAGTACAGCTGGGGGGATTTGAGCTCAAAAAAATTCAACTCTAGCACTATATTCCAGCATGTAGAATTAAATGCTGCAGGGATTTGAGCTCAAAACTGATTGTAAAAGAATGCAAACAAACCACTAAAATCCACCATGTAAAGTTAAGCTCCAAACTGCAGCTGCGGGGATTTGAGCTTAAAATTTTCTACTCGGGTACCAAGTCGAGTTGAATTTTGAAAGGATAGGTCAGGGAGGAATAACAAATGGATGAGAGATAGGCACTTTAGAGGATAGGATAGATTTAAGATTTGGTGGTAAGCCCCTTCACCTTGCACTGAGTTTATAGTTCTAAGGTTACATCAGGAGGGCAAAAAAAAAAAAGTTTGTAAAGAAAAAGGAAAATTTGACCTCCTGATGTAACCTTAGTACTATAAACTCATAATATCCGAAGAACTGTACCAGGTATGAAAATAGCCAGGATAAGATAACAGTACCTGAATATGATGTACTGGGCTTGAACCCAGTAGAATAAACTGCCCACCTAGCTCCAATGTTCTATAAATCGCATGTCTAATGAGATGTACACCTTTCTGTGGCACCAATCTCGTTATGCATCCCACCTATCCAAGAGATCAGACAAATTCAAGTATTCACCTAGCTTCACTGACCAACAGTCATGCTTACTGAAAATAAATAACGTTGTCAATGAATGCCATTTTCAGAATCTCACACATGACATACATGCAGAGCAAATTAACCGAAAATGGACATATATCAAGCAAAAGCTCCTGTACGAATGACCAAACAAATAAGCTGTATCTATAATATTATTTTCCCATGTATGATTCCTTATAAAACCCACTAATATGATGAGGTTTTAAATTCTTTCAGAAGCGACACAATTTAGTAAAAATCTAGTGTATTCAATTAGCAGAGAAAAGATGCCTAATTAGAAAACTTATAAACAAATACTAGTGCATCACAAGGTGAATCATTTGAATTCCAGAAAATGTAATTACCAATGGTCTCCTAACATCGGCAGAAGAAAGCCCTAGACTCTTTCTAATAGCTTCCTTATTTTCTGCTTTCCCCTCAAGATCATTAGCACTGTACTGTACTTTGAGATATGCGTCAGTGGCAGGATTCCATGCATCAGCATCAATTCCATTGAGAATTCCAATGAACTTTTTAGAATGAAAGTTAAGTGTTGAATGGAGACCACGTCCACCCTGTAGTCATAGATGATATAGTTTTATGGAACAAGTGAGAAAAAGATCGAGGTAACTAATACATATAATATAAGTTGATCATCAATGTGATACTGAAGAGCCTAAGAAACCTAATACAAGGAGCCTGATCTAAGTCCATTCCAGCTTCAATATAAATGTGGTCAAACATTATGTCAGAAGCAGAAGCCATACCTCGGCAGTCCGCACCTCTTGCGCATAGGTTGGTGATACCGTTGTCACGATATTAGAAAATACAACTGCACCCTAATATAGAGGAAGTGGAAAGTGTAAAACGGATCAGTGTCTACAGCTAAAGTATGCTGGTATGAGATGAATCCATTTACTATATACCTTAACAGGATTGATCCTATCATGTGCTGAGTTGTCTTGCATTCTATCTGGTCTGTTTAGCTGGGTGACGTCAAGACCACAAGACGCCAAGTCCGAAGCAGGTGACGTTCCTTGGTATTCAAAGTTGTGGCAGGTGAAACATATCCTAGCTGAGTTTAATCCCTTTGGGGCATATAAGTCCCAATAAAGTGGAGCCTAGAAAAGAACCAACTCGGTAAACTTGGGTTTGAGTACATAGTTATAGAAATTGTAAAAGAAAAAAGATGAGCTTAAAGGTCCATACCACGAAAGCTGTCTGCCAATCATGACAATGAATTATGTCAGGTTTCTTGCCAGCTTGAAGAAGCAACTCAAGGGCTGCACGACTAAAATAAGAAAAACGTCTGAAATCATCACGTTCTCCATAAAATTGTCCTCTCCAGAAGAGCTTATCGGGATGAAGAGGCTCAATAAAATATATGGGAAGACCTGGAGAACCAAAAAAATCCAGTGAGAATTCAGTACTAATATATGCCGTGCAGACAGATACATTGAAATTGCTCACCTTCAACAGTGCCAACCCATATTTTATTCTTGAATAGTCGACCATCGAAGTACGACTCTACTGCCGCATCTAGGGCCTATAAATGAGAACATGTTACTAAAGAGTTTTATGAAATTCAATTAGAAAAACCATATTTTTCAAAATAAGTACGAACCATTAGATACAACATACCCTTAGGTCACGAACACGATCATACTCCATGCAATCATATTTGGGAAGAATAATTTCCACAAGGTGTCCCTTCTTCTGCAACGCTTTACTAAGACCAGCTACAACATCACCCAAACCACCAACCTGTAGAATAAAATACCAATGAGTCATACATAAATAAATAATTATATATTCAAAATAAATCTATCTTAATGACACCATATATCAAGCAAATGCATTATCGAAGACCTTTTTCACAAATGATAGACCATCCGCCCTGGTTCACAGAGAATATAAGCTAGCCAACCTAATACAACACCCTTCACATTTAAAGCTACAGCAGATCAAGGAGATAGCAAAGACTACACTAGAAGTGAAGAAATGCAATAGAAACAAACACTGTATCAAGAAGGCATGAGGAGCACTGCGGGATGCTATTACAGCAGGATGGGTTCAAATTAAGATCATAGTTTAGGAAGTCAAAATCTAATATCCTATGCAAAATTAAAAGGGAAACTTTTGATTTCAGGGATGTGATATAAGATCCACAAACATCTGAACTGTATTTGATCATCTAATATATTTTAATAAAAATAGTATACGTGATCAATTTTTTGTGTAAAAAAGCAAAGAAATCAAAACCAATAGAGGTTAGCTGAACTTGCCTTAGCAACTGGCGCCATCTCTGCTGCGATATGAATGACATGCAATCCTGAACTAAAAATCAAGAAAGTCTAATTAGCATCATAAATAAATAACTTTTACATTTCAATAGTAGAAAGTTTACCTTGTTTGGGATGATATTAGTCTGAGAAATGTAGTCACAGCCTCATTTACATTCTTTTCCTTGCATGCCATGTATGTGTCATGAATCCGTCGATCTCGCTTCCATACCATTTCTCTCAATGCCTTTGCATCATCAACCGATATTTTCTTTTCTAACAACCAACCATCAATTATAAGCAATAAACGGCTCCAATATTCCCAAGGCATATCATCAACAGGTTCATCCATCACCCTTCTCTTGCTCTCTTCTTTTAGAGTATTTAAGGTATCTTGAAATTCCTCCACAGATTCTTGATATAACCGAACATAAGAATGTATCTCTTCATCCGAACGTTGAAGGCGATCCTCCATTAGTTTAATCTTCTGTTGCATAAGCTCATTATACTGTTGCATCTTTTCTGACGACTCCTTATACACATTAGCTTTTTCAAGAGATTCTTCTAATTTGTCAACCTTTTTTTGAATCTCCTGATTCTGCTGTAACACTATAATAGCTTGATCTGCCTGCTTGGTCGACTTATCTAGCATTACTTGCAAATTTTCCACCTTTTCCCATAAACCTTTGCATTCAACTTTGAGATTGGAAAGTTTGGAAACATCTTCCTGAGAAACTGACAATTTCGACTCCAGCTCTTTTAGGGATGACTCCAAAGACGAGCGTTGTTTTTCGAGCATGACCACACGCTCATCCGTATTTTTCACATTACTAAGCGCCTCCCGGAGTTCCTGTATGTCATTCCTGAGCGACACATTTTCTAATCTCAATGAAGTAAGATTGGCTACAAGCGCGTTGATGCTGCTTTTGTACGGCAATGGAGCTTCTTCATTAAATAACTGGCTTTCACTCTCAAAAATCTCAACCCCGTTGCTTCTCTCCGCACTGCCACCATTGAAATTCTGTTCATTCCGCACCTGGTTCAAGTGGTCTCCCAAGAGCTCCATCTTGACTTTCTCTTGAGCAGCCACTCTGATCCGCGCATCAGTCTCGGCCAGCCTCATCTCCAAAGCATTCATCTCTCCTTGTAACTCCTCCTTTTCGGATAAAATCTTGTCAAGGTCTTGAAGAGCACTAACTCGAGCTCGATTTAGTAAAAGAATATCTACAACCAACAACAAGCAAATAGACATACATATTTCATCATATCCATAACAAAAAAAGCATTGGTAGATACTAAACGAAACGACTAGAGCAGAAAATTATCATACTTTTCTCGGCATTCCTTATCATTCCAACCAAATCCTGCTAACATTACACAATCCAAATGCGTGTAAGACATCGATTAATCGAAATTCTAAACTAGATCATTAACTAGAAATAGAAGAGAAAGCCGGTACCGATGGAGCTGCTTGATCAGATGTAGTGAGAGCACTCGAAATCGAATCGTTTGAGCTGATAACATGAACATCATCATCATCATCATCAGATACGCTTTCGGAATTCAGAACGGGCACCGGAGCAGTCTCGGATTCAAAGTCTTCTTCGCCGTTCGGCTGGAACTCAGCAGAAGAAGACTGTCCCTGCGAGGACTTCTTCCGAGCTCTCGGCCTCTTCTGCAGGCATGTGCAACTGCGAGAAATAGCCGAAAAATCGAATCGAATTGCAATTGAATTTGAAGATGACCTGATGAGTTGATTGAAGAGAAGGCATTTGAATATACCTGAGATTGCGGTGGCGGAGCTTACAGGAAGAAGAAGGAGAAGAAGAAGAAGAAGCAGGAGAGGAAGCAAATGAGAAGTTATGAGAGCGCCTGGAGGTGGAGGTGGAACTGGAAATGCTAATCCCCTGGGTGACGAACCAAGTGGTTAGCCTGACCGCCATGGATGGATCAGCGCCGGAGCTCAAACTGGGAGAGGTGGAGTGTGAAGCGTGGTAAGCCAAGTCTAGGCAAGGTGTTCGAATCTTCTGGTTTTGCTTATTTCTTTCTTTCTCTGGTGATTTGATGTGATTGACCTCTTTTGTTTTGTGTTTTTAGTGAATAAAGAAATGGATTAGTGAGAATTAAGGAGGTTGAGGTGTAGAATGTACAGAGAAATGTGGGTTCAACGGCCTTATCTAATAATCGAATGGTCATGGGTTGCATGTGGCGTTGTGAGTCAACCTACATCTTGTGTGGGACCTCTATCACAAAAACCTTTCTTTTTTTTTCCCGAAGCTCAGGTGCGACCATCCTTGATTCTTGATTAGTATGTAGAAGAGGTTATGAACTCAACTTCGAACTATTTATTTTGTGTGCAATTGCAGCATGTGCTTTCAACTCAGGTGTCACCAATGTCCCTGTTGAAGCCTCACGAAGATTGAAGTGGAAGGAGATGTAGTTAATGGTGTTTCTCACCCCACTTGGAGACTCCTCAAACTCGGACATGATGTCAAATTTTTGAGTAACTCCTTTAAGTCCATTCGTTTCTCTCATGTATTGAGAGAAGCTAATTTTGATGTCAATGCCCTTGCTAATATGGGCCATAAATCTGATAGGTGTGGTCTTTGAGTGGAGAATATTCTCCCAGAGGCTTCTTTAGTCTTATCACTTTATTGTATAAATATTAGGTACGTTCGAGGCACCTCTATTTAGTTTTTATTTTCCCCATCCAAAAAAAAAAAAACTAATTTTTGTGTTTTTATGTTGTTATGTAATCGAGCTAGCTAGTGTTCTTGATAGTGGCTAAAAATTGATTGGATCAGAGGTAGAGTGGATGAGGGATTGAGAGGCCGGCAAGAGATTTTGGTTCTATGATGGTTCATGGGTGGTGGATTTGGGATCAAACCATGGTGGATGCTTCAAGGTTTAGGTCAGGGGGCGGTCTAAGGGTGTACGTTTGGTGATGTTGCACGAATTTGGACCCCCATATATTAAGAATGTTGTGAACTTATGACGGAATAAGTGATTTATGTACTTCAATAGATTTTTTCTACGCTCGATTTAAGTTCGAATTCATGTTAATCTTAATTAGTAGAGCATCTACAGTCCTCACGCAACTTTTATTCAATGTTCTTCATAGGTACATTTCCTTATTTTTACTTGAAGATGAGCATGCGGGTACAATATTTGATAATCAGTAAAAAGTGATACAATTAACACCACTTTGAATTATTTGATCGAGCATTACTCCTTAAACGTTGTATATAGCTTTTGCCTGTTATTACATCTCATGGCTTCATTAGGCTGATATGAATTCAGTGTTGATTCCACAATATCTAAGCTCTATCTTCTCTCCAAAGCTCCCAAACCTGTAGTTGATATTTAGTTTGGAAAGTCTACTGTAAGTACGCATTGCTAATGATTTCCTTCTGTTAAACTAATTCTGATTTACTGCTTTTCCATCTCCAAATACAGATTGATAACCCCTTTAACAACTGTTGGTACCCTTGAGGCCTTGACTATTATAGTCTGTAACATCCTAATCTTGTCTGGTGTTTGTAGAAACAGATAAAGAAAATTATAGACAAACAAGTAAAAATAGTCAGGGCTTCAAGTTTGCATCATTATCGACCTTCCATTGTAGTTACTGTCATGTCGTTTGAAAGTAATGGATCATCATCAGCACCGGAGTATTTTCTGTAGACAAATGCCGGCTGATTAGGAGATGGAGGAGATGCTTCACCACTCAACATGAAAACAACAGCTGACATGGAAGGTCGGTCCTTTGCATCTTCTTGTACACACAAGAGAGCAACTTGTATGCATCTAATGACTTCATTAGAGTGATATGACTTCAATGTCGAATCCACAATATCTAAGGCTCTACCTTCCTTCCAGAGCTCCCAAACCTACGGTTGAAGTTTAGTTAAGACAAGAAATGAATAGCAAGGGATATATAAAATGTCAGACATATATATATGTTGCTTACATGTCCTATGAAATTCATGGAAGGATCCTCTAGATCAGAACCATTGTTTTTCTGGCCACTTACAATCTCCAACATTATGATCCCAAAACTAAAGATGTCAGATTTCGTGGAAAATCTCCCAAATACTGCGTATTCTGGTGACATGTAGCCACTGCATATAAACAGTATAAAATGTTACTTCCAAACAATAGCATAACTAATGAAGATCATCTTATATAAGTATTCTTACTATGTTCCAGCAATTCGGCTCGTTTTATCTTGAAGTTGGTTCCCATGGATTATTCTAGCCATGCCAAAATCAGAAATTTTTGGGTTCATCTCTGCATCTAGTAGAACATTGCTAGGTTTCAGATCTCTATGGATGATTCTCAATCTTGAATCTTGGTGAAGATAGAGAATTCCACGAGCAATCCCATTGATGATCTCAAAGCGCCTTGCCCAGTCCAAGAAGGAACGTCTTGTGTGATCTACATCAAAATGCAAACTGTTCATTTTAGTAAGAAGCGTCAAATGTGTGTTTTATATTTGAGAGTAAATGACCTGAATTAATCATTATATCCTCTACTCGTACCAGAAAGAAAGGAGTCCAAGCTTTTATTAGGCATATATTCGAGGACTAAAATTCTTTCTTCTCCCTTTATACAGCAGCCTAAAAGTTTCACGAGGTTCCTGTGTTGAAGTCTTGCTATAAGTGCAACTTCATTTTTGAATTCTTCAGTCCCTTGTCCTGAAGTTTTGGACAACCTTTTCACAGCAACATTCTGTTCATTTGGTAGCTTACCCTGAAGTTACGGTCAGAAATAAATATTAATGGGTCAGATAGTCAACACTTGAAGTTGCAAACAAACTCTGGATTAATTGATTAAGAATAGTAAAAGAACCAGTTATGCCAGAACTTAACACAGCCAGAACAAAAAGAAAAAGTTGGAGCTTACAAATGTTGAGATTATCTAAATTTGTTGCTTACCTTATAAACAGAGCCAAAACCACCATGGCCAAGTTCATTGACACGAGAAAAGTGGTCTGTGGCTGCTATTATTGTGTCAAGATCGAAAAATTGTAAGTCGGGGTGTCTCTGTGTTTCATCAAGCGCCTCTCCCTGCAGAATGGCTGCGCATAAACAATAAACAATTATTCACTACATCTTTTTATCCTTGCTGTTCTAACTGCATAATATCATCACTTTAGTCCATGTCTTTTAGATGAAGATGATCTTGTTGAAGTTCGGTCATGTGATTTACAGACGAAACAAGTGTTACCAGCTCATGACAAGTAAAGCAATTTAACTAGTATGTGATCAAAATAGATAAGAACTTATTTCACCTTTTGTGTTGTGGTTCTTCTTTCGCCACCAACAGCCGAGCATGATGGTTAGTACCAATGCTAGCACAGCAGACAGTATTGGAATAGCCAGCATACCCTTTCTTTCCAAGAAACCTTGTGATTTTCCTACATATGCAGCTACATAAGAGGGTGACAAAGGTTTAGAAAACAATGGCATAGAAATCAAGAAATTGTAATTCTAAATACTTATATATAGATAGTTGAGTTTTTTCCATTGCAAGTAGATTAGTACCTAACACAGTTGCATTCACACGAACGTAGAGATCTGGTCCAAGCTCTGTGTACCCTAAAATGTCCATTAGGTCATCATACCATGTGAAGCAGCCATCAAGCCCTTCATTTTTAATGCTCAAATATGCAGTGCAAGTACAATTTCCTAGGCACTCATGCTGACACTCTTTGGCACTCATGCCTGATTTTGACAATGCTGCTATTGATGTGTCTGGATATTTAACTCTTTCCACCTTCACAAACCCATCTCCATCTCCACACTTGAACAAACCAACACGATTACTAACACATCCACCTGACCCATTTTTCTGATTCCAATCACTAATAGACTTAGGCTCACACCCTGGTAAGCATTCACACTCAAACAGATTAACATTGTCGGGGCTACATTTGCTGTTGGCACCACACCGTCCGTAGAAGTCACACCGGGACTTTGGTGCAGAGTAGTCTTCATGCCATTGAAGTTTGTCATCATCCCAAGTAAAGCGCTTCTCCACAGAATCAGTAACTATTGCTCTTGTAATTGCATCGGCATTCAAGGAAGCGTAAGTTTCCTCTTGGTTACTGACCACAAGAGGCGTTGGCCCAGGATCAACTCGCCAATACTTACTCAAACCCTTATACATAAAAAATTGGGGGAATCCAATCTGGTTTGGATAGAGCCTAAAGGTACAGTCCCCAGTTCCAGGGTCATCTTGTGACTTCCAAGATGTTAAAACCCATTCTTGCCCAGTTTTCCAATTCACCCCAAGTTTCATACCTGGAATTAGAGTATCTGTAGGATGATCAAAGCTTTGCCACATATAGATATCATTTGTATCATCCTGGAACACAACTAAGTTTCCTGAATCCGAAAGCTGTGCAGATAAAGTGCTAGTGTTAACATTTTGGACCGACTGTGACACATTGGCGAACCATATAGGATCATTTTCCACACTGTAAGCATAAAGGGCCAGTTCTCCGTACTTGTTTATTTTGAGCACACCAGAGGTATCATTGATGGGATTGTTCCTATTTGCAACCCACACCACTGTTCTTTCAGATACTATAGTCTTAGAATACCAAATTCCAACATACCGGTAGCTAGAATTGCCGGGGCTGAAGAACCCCAATTCAAACTTGCTTTCCTTGGACACTAAGTAGTCTCCATCAACATCCTTCAGTTGCTCTTCGTTCCCTCTTATGGTGTCCCTGGAAGTGCAGAACTGACAGAGGAGGAAGAGAAACAGAGCTTTGCGAAACATTGCAACTACGTAGGTGCGAAACAGGGCCATTTTTTTTTTCTTTCTTTAATTGTTGGCTGATCGGAAATATAACACGTTGATCTTCTTATCTTCTTTAATTGTAGTCCACTATCCTCCTCAAAAAAAAAAAACGAAATTGCAGTCCAATATGACATATTTTGTCAATTGGATGTTGACTGTATGACTAATGGTCTTCTCAAAAAAAAAAGACTAAAAATGGTCTTGGATGGTGACTGTATGACTAATGATTTTCTTTGCTAATATTCAAACGAGGATGCAGCAACGAAGCATCTTGCTTGTAGGAGAAAAATTGTATATATTTTGTTTTCATATGACTAGATCGAAGAGGTTGCAGTAACCCGGATTTTCATATTAATTTTCTTATAATATTTTTGAAATTAATGAAGGGTTATTTTTTGGAAATTCTTATTCGTACGTGCGAAGTTAAAGTTTCGGGAATTAGATATTTTTGAAGTGTTTCATTTTTATGTGGTTAAAAGTTGACTTTCTTATCCGTAAGAAATTTTCGGAAACTCTCTTCACGAAAGTCATAGAGCTCGGCGATACGAACACGCGGCATGCTTAAAACGGACGTTGTACCGAAAAGTTATAATCAAACGAAGTTAGGCTTCTAATTCGAGAAGAGGTATAAACAGAAAAAGGGGGAAATAGAAACCCTAGTTTTGTTTTTCTGAGAGAGCAGTTTCTCTCTCTTCCTCACCGAGCCGCACGCACAGCCTCACCTTCACCGGAGCAGAACTCGGCCGTTCGGCCACCGGTCCCATTAAGTTCACAAGGCCACCGCCTCCAAGTCTGGGCTGGTGTCGCATGGCTTTGCAAGCCATAGACGGAGCTTTTGGCCGGAGAAGGACGCTGCCGAGTGTTGAGATAATAAACCTAAGCAAGCTTAATATTGAAGGTGAAGGAAAATGCAACACTGCCATTTCAATTGATTGTGACAAAGCTGACTCATCAGAAAATCAAGTCAAGAATGTAAGAGCTTTGGTGATAGGCATGTGACCACTCACACCTCTCATACAGCTATACACAGCGCAACAGCCTCAGTCCTTATCCTCAACCTTCAATTTGAATTTTCTTGTCTTTATTTAAGCAGTGATCTTGACCTACAGCTGAAGATATTTTTACTATTTGTCTTCCTGTATATAAGTGTGCACAGTGTCCATTGTCAGTGATATGTGACAATTCCTTCTGTAAAATTTCTTTTCAATTACATATTAATACAAGCTGTTATTCTCATTTTCTTCAAATTACTTCTTTGTTTTCTCTTCAATGCTATCATCTTGTTCTCAACTACAGTTCTCTCTTGGTGTAAATTTCTACTTATTCATCAAGACTTTTACACTCAAATACAGATTATTACTGTGATGAAGAATTTCAGCACCGAGTTGCTTTTGTGTACGTGAAAAAGCTCCGTCTCTGGCCTGCAGGCCAAAAGCTCCGTCTCACCCTCTTTTGTGTACGTGAAAAGAGGAGGGTGAATGTGAAAAGAGAAAGCTCAGCTTTTGGTGCCATGCATGCATTGCTCCGAGTTAGAGTACGTATATGGATGTTGCAGAAGCCTCATATTGGCAATGGAATTTAAAGGCAATAGTAAGGGTACTGTGATCAATTGTGTTTTCCTATAGAGTTGGTGTACGTACGTCATGCATATAGAGCTGTTGAGCTTAACGAGCACAAATCAAATAAATAACATTCTCGGGCAGCTTAGAATTTGGCAACACTAGCTCGTTATCAGTTAGCTAGGTTTCTGTGAGAATTAAGGTCGTTGTCCTGCTTTACTCGTACATAATCATTGAACACTTGGTAGCCTGGAAAGGTGCTTGATTAGAACTCATAGAAATCTTCAGCTTGCATGTCCATTCACAATTGTAAGACCTTGCTGTGTTTCCTTTTACCAGCGCGCATAGAAACCACCACTTCAACACTGTAAACGCCGACAGCACTCTCCCGGTTAAACTGGGATAGTTCACTCTTGGAACACCTCACCGGCTGTTGCCCTTGAATAGCTGGATACTGCAGAAACGTCGTGTTCTTGCGGTGTTGTTTCAAGGGCGGCAAACTCAAGGTCCACTTTGCAAAGCTCTCACTCCTGAATTTGGCAATGGCTTCGATATTCTACTGTAGAGCACATCATAGTTAGCAATATGGTAGTTATGGTTGAGGTTTCTGGATGTGATCGAGGTCGAAGGCAATGGTGTAGAAGAGAGTGTCATTGTTGTTGCTGAGCTTGAATTGGGGCAAAGAGGCATTTGTGACTGTGATTTTGAGGTTGGGTGGATTGAAGAGTAGTATTTTGACTCGTGTTCCTGCTGCAACTCCTATAAGCAGTATAGAGAGGATGGTAAGGAGAATTACTTTTCCCTTTGAACAGTGCATGGCTGATCGATGAAACAAAAAGAAGTAATAGGCAAGAAATATTCAAGACTCGAGACATCAAACACAAGAAAAAAGATGGGCAGCAAATTTGTTTCCGACACAAAACTATATGAATTTATGAGCTATATGCTCATATTTATAATGTCTCACATTCAAGGAATTATGAGTAAAAATGTAGGAGACATTATAAATATGAGTATATACTGATTTTAATTTGAAACTGTTCTGCAGCAACCAGGGATTTGCACAAGGAAGGAAAGCTGGTCCCTCTGCTCACTGAAGCTGGAGTTGTTGCCAAATTAAAGGAGTTGGAAATAAGCTAGAATAGTTTTGGTTTTGTGCATCTGTTTGATATGTGAACCATACTCTTTTCCAGGCACATTTAACTTCAACGGTTGTATACTTTAGAAGGCAGTGATTTGACATTTCTGATTTTCTTATGCTTTGATTTAAGAACATAAAAACCCTTGAATCCATGATAACGGAACGAGTTCAATTTTCATCTTTCACTTTTTAGCAACAATCACTATTTACACATTGTAGGGGTCATGGCCCATGTGTATGAAGATGGTACAAAGAAGAAGAAGGAATGTATTTGATTAGGCACAACCAATAAATATGTCAAAATGTAAGCATAGGAACTCTAATCATTCACCCTTTTGTAAGTTATTTTGGAAACTTTTTTCTTTTTTTTTCAAAAAAAGGTTCGGAACCCAGCCTTAATTGAGAGGGTCATCTTCAATCTCTATGTATGGTTAAATCTTATTTTGGGAGGACATTACACCTATGCCCCGAGCTATAGGTTACAAATAAACAATAATTATGATCTTTGTAAAGTCTTAAATGATATCAGGAGTCTCATTAACACATCATGATAATCATCATTGATTCTTTAGAACAACTACTAACAAGGTGTGCAAATGTATTTGCAAAATCATTTGTTTTACGGTAATAAGTTATTTCGGAAACTATATAATCAGGAACTATACGCATTTTACTGTTTACCTTGCTAAAGTCTGACTTACTAAAACGACGTCGTCAGGCTCCTGTAAGAATCTGAGTCTCTTTTTTTCCAGAGTCGCCAAAATCTGAAGCAACAGTGAGTCAGTGAGAGATGCTCTTATGCTCTGCCAGGACAATAGCATCAGGTATTGTTTTCTTTCATAAAGAAACTCCCTTTATAGTTTGGGTCGGTTCATCTGCAAGTTTATGTGGATGGGTTTTTTATTTTTGTATGAACAAGCTCACAAATTTGATGGTTTTAGATGCTTTTTTGTTTTTGTGGAATTGACTTTCTCAGTTGTGTATGTGCAAAATTTGGTTTCTGGGTTTTCAAGTACCCTTTTATCTTGTTGACTCAATAGACCATTGATTTGTTATAAGAAGAATTGTTCAAGTGAATGGATTGTGTTGCTGCCCTAGTGCCCTTTAAATAAATTGTATAGATTGGAAGAAGGAAGAAGGAGGTTATGACTTATTTGTATTGCCATTGTGCTTTGAGTGTCGAAAAGTTTTGATCTTTGTAGTGAGAAAACGGGTAGATTATGATTGGGGATTTATTACTTCTGTACAAGGTGGTCAGACATGAATCAGCCTCTGTTAAATGAATAGAACCACCAATTTGCTCAAGAAACCTTCCTTCTCGTTGTGGTTCCGCTACCCTTTTTGTTCTGCTACCCAACCTGTTCAGCCTGTGTCTGACCTCAGCACCTGCATAGCCTCATTGCAAGCATGCGCTCGCTACAAGTGCCTCAGAAAAGGCAACCAAATCCACGCCTATATGCTCAGGAATGGCTTCCTTTGGTCCCCTCTATCCATAACCAGCCTTATCAACATGTACTCCAAGTGCAACCAAATGGGTGATGCCGTCTCTACCTTTTACTATAAATTCCATGATCAAAATGTGTTTGCTTACAATGCAGTCATTGCTGGGTTCACTGCAAATGGGTCGGCTAGAAATGCATTTGAATTCTATAAAAAAATGCGGTAGACAGGTGTTGTGCCAGATAAGTTAACGTTTCCATATGTGATCAAAGCTTGTTGTGGTGTACTGGAGGTTATGAAGATTCATTGCTTGGTGGTTAAACTTGGGTTGGAATTGGATGTATATGTTGGTAGTGCTTTGGCGAATACATATTTTTTAATTCCTGTTTGTAGAGGAGGCACAGACAGTGTTTGATTAGTTGCCTGCTAGAGATGTTGTGCTTTGGAATGCAATGGTCAATGGGCTTGCACAGATTGGTCGTTTTGATGAGGCTTTGGTTTTCTTTAGGATAATGGGTGAGGAAGGGGTCATGCTGAGTAGATTTAAGGTAACTGGGATCCTGTCGATCATCGCCATGATGGGAGATTTTGACCATGGGAGAGCAATGCATGCATTTGCATTAAAAATGGGGTTTCATTCACATTTTGAGGCTTCAAATGCATTGATCGACATGTATGGAAAATGCAAGTTTGCAGAAGATGCATTGGAAATTTTGAGATGTTGATTGAGAAGGATGTATATTCTTGGAACTCAATTATAGCAGTGCATGAACAGTGGTTATCATGATGAAACTTCTACAGAATGTTAGGTGCTGGGATTATCCCTGATTTGGTGACCATCACAATAGTTGTTCCAGCTTGCACTCATCTACCAGCGTTGATGCATGGTAGAGAAATTCATGGATATATGATTAAAAATGGGAGAGGAAAGGGGGATGTGAATAAGGAAGATGTTAATGATGTGGTAATGACCAATGCCATCATGGACATGTACGCAAAATGTGGGAGCATGAGAAATGCTTATATGGTTTTCGATGAGATGAAAAATAAGGATGTAACGTCATGGAACATCATGATCACAGGTTATGGCATGCACGGCAATGCTAACAAGGCATTGGATATGTTCTCTCACATGTGTGAGGCACAGATTGAGGTTGATGAGGTCACATTGGTTGGGGTTCTGTCTGCATGCAGCCATTCAGGGTTAGCAAGTGAAGGCTGTGAATTATTGAGACAAATGAGCTCAAAATATGGTGTAATTCTGAGCATTGAGCATTATACATGTGTGGTTGACATGCTTGGCCGAGCTGGTCATGTGGAGGAGGCATTTGAATTGGTGCAAAACATGCCTATTCAGGCCAATCCTGTGGTGTGGAGGGCATTGTTAGCAGCATGTCGACTTCATAGGAATTCAGACATTGCAAAAGTTGCTGCACAAAAGCTTATGGAACTTGATCCAGGGCACTCTGGTAATTATGTGTTAACGTCCAATATTTTCGTCGATACTGGTCAATAAGAAGAGGTATCAGAAGTTAGATATACAATGTGGCAACATGATGTCCAGAAGGCACCGGGATGTAGCTGGACTGAGTTGAAGGATGGTGTGCATGCTTTATCAATGGTGATAGGGCCCATCCGAAAGCCAACTTTATTTATGCTCAATTGGACTCTTTGACAGCTCGACTTCGTGAGCATGGATATGTGCCACAGCTTTAGAACTTGGTTTCTATTGAACTCAGCATGGTAGTTCTCGATTGAAAATTGTTCCTTTAAGACAACTGACTTTTCAAGAGACGTAGGCAATACCTAGGAAAAATGAAAATCACTTTCTTTCATTGAAATTGATACTAGAGTTGGCATCTTTTAATTCTTTATGTTAGTTAAATTAGGGTATGATTGGAATTGTATTTGTTTGTTGTTTTGTAAGGTGACTTCACCTAGTGATCTTTCTCTCTTTGCTATATAGAAAATTATTTTTCTTTAATTAAATGATTTTTTTTCTTTCTAGTTTATTCCTTGCATCTTTCTATATGTTGCTTAATCTTGAAGGGTTTACATAATTTTTTTGTGGTATGATTTTGTATTTTACAGTATTTAATGTTAAAATTCTTGTAGATTAACTTTATCTATCTTCACTAAATGATTACTAGCTTGGACCTGTTTTCTTTTGGCAATTTTTGGCTCCAAACTCTGCCTGCTTCAGTTTCCTCTCCCCTTGCCCTTCTCATCTATCAAGGAAGAAAAGGATTTTGATTTCCCAATCATGGCCTGCATTTTTACAATTACTGTGGTAGTCATAAGTAGTGTGATGTTGATCTTGATTCGCCTGCTCTATGTTTTGTACCAAACCGGCAAACCCCTCAAAACTAGAGGCTCAGCAGGCTTAGCACCGCCACCCCTTAGTACACTCATTATATTAGGCTCTGGAGGTCACACTGCAGAGATGCTCAACCTGTTAGCCATGCTGCAAAAGGACAGATTTTCCCCCAGGTTCTACATTGCTGCTGCCACTGACAATATGAGTCTCCAGAAAGCTCACTTGCTAGAAGAGACTGAGGACAAGGTGGAAGGGATTTCACGCTCACAGTTCATGCAGATCTATCGAAGTAGGGAAGTGGGTCAATCTTATATTACCTCTGTTTTGACTACTTTGATTGCTATCGTTCATGCGCTTTGGCTAATGCTAAGAATCAGACCGCAAGTGGTAATATTCTATTTTTCTCTACCCATTTCGGTTTCATTTGGTTTTGAATATTGTCCTAAATCTACTATTTTATGATCTATTAAAAATGCAGATTCTATGCAACGGGCCTGGGACTTGTGTTCCACTTTGTGTAATTGCATTCTTGTTTAAGGTAAATAAAATTTTGTGGGCATCTTTAGATTTTCTTTTTCTTTCTCCGGGCTGTTGTTCTTTGCATGCGATCAATACAGAATTTTGATTCTTGGTTGATATCATACAGGTTGTGGGGATTAGATGGTCATCTGTGTTTTACATTGAGAGTATAGCAAGAGTACATAGGCTTTCCCTAAGTGGCTTGCTTCTTTACAAGTTGCGCATAGCTGATCAGTTCTTTGTCCAATGGCCACAGCTACAGAGGAAATATCCCCGAGCTCACTATGTTGGCTGTCTCATGTAGTCACTAAGCTTTTACCTCTACAAGTTAATCTATTTGATATGTAGTTGACAACTCCTGAACTTCATACTGACAAAAATTGTGTTATACCACCCACAAGGATTGGGTCAGAACTATTCAACTGCTGTAACGTTTTTTGTGCAATATTGATTCACATCAATTGTAATTTCAGTGATGCAATTTTGATTTGTTAAAACTAGGCATTGGTGACCTTCAACTGTAAGGGATTACTGAAATTTTCTCAGAAAATCCAAATGGTAAAGGTAGGAGAAGAGAAACGCTGAAATTATAATTTTGATACACTTTTTTTTTTATACACTTTGAATTTCTTGAATACAAAGAAAATAGCTCTGGTCATTTTCCCTCTTCTCTGTACTCATTCACTCAGCAGTTGGTCTCTTTCAGCAAAGGAATCATTGAAATTTCTGTTACAGGTTTAATTTCTGGGTTGGAGTCCGAATTGTCAAGATAGTGCTGATAGAGATATGAAGCAAATCCCCAGATTGCCAACACTGTTGCAATAACCTTTATTCCATCCATACTATCATTGAAGAATATAACTGCGAGAACTGGAACAAATGGCAAGCCCGAAACACATGTAACATTTGAAAACAAGGCCGAAACCTCAAAAATCAGCCCTATTGCGCCAATATTGAAAGCTTGCCATGCTGCAGCTGTGCAAACCAAAGTCACAAAGTAGAACAGCCTCCCAAGCTCAAACTCCTCCATTTCTCTCTTTAAACCCTTCTTCTCGTTGCTGACGAAAAGTCCAACTAGGGTAGCACAGGTTGCAACTACAGATTCGAAGATTATCATTTCTAACACAGCAGTAAATGTATTAGACTTTAGAACTTTTTGGAAGGCTACCTGTGTAAGGGAAAACATCAAACCATAGCCAGCAGATGCACCAACAGTGCACACGATTCCCATTATGTACATCTCTTTGGAAATTCCAGCTACATTCATGGAGGTGGCGTGAAACACAAGTAACATGGAGGAGATGGTGAGAAGGACTAGGGAATTGACAATGTAAGGTGTGAACTTTTGTGCATTGAGGAAGAAGGAAAAGAAAGCATTGAAGACCAACTGAGATGCACAAATGAGTGAAAATGTTGAAACTGGAAGGTGCAATAGTCCAATGGAATACAGCATGCTATCTGCTGCTAGTAGTACACCAAAAGAGAGATAGATCAATGCAAGAACTGATGAAGATAGCAGGTTCACATTGCTTTCTGTAGTGATCTTTTTGGATGATGAGAGACAGTGGTAAGGAATTAGGATTGGGAACCCTATAAATTGCACTAGGGTTGCCATCCAAATGCTTTTCCCACCTTTGTTGTAGTACAGTCGTCCCAAGAGTATAGCTGCTGACTGGCCAAGCATAACAAAGAGTGTGTAGATGGCGATGCGGAGCCACCACTTGAAATTTCTGGGCTGAGAAATTGCTGGTTCAGCTTCTTGAACTGGTATGACAAACATATTTGGATTACAAATAGGTGCAGCTAGCTTTATCTAAGATTAGTGTACCAATAAGTCATCATTTTAAACATTTCCCATTGATGTTTTGATGTTGATGATTGTACTTCTTTAAGCCCTTTCCAGGTTCCTCCAAATATACTAGGACTCTACTGGTAGAAAATTACTAACTCAAATGAAAAACACAAAATTTCATAGAAAGTTCTTTTCCTTTCTAATATAGAAAAACCATATAGAATAATCAGACCTGCATTTCTTGACTTACCAATGATGTGGAGTTGTAGATCTTGAGCCTGCCCCATGTCCAAGGTGAGGATGAAGAATCATGAAATCGATAAAGCAGAGAGAAAGATAGAGAGAGAGGAGATATAGTCTGATGCAATATGAAATGTCTAAAATCTTTGTAGGTGATCTTGAATGTCCATTTTGATTGATTTGAGGCCTTGCATCATTTTAAACATTTACCGCAAAATATATGGGCGTCACAATCAACCAGTTTCTGTCTACATAGTTAAGATTTATAAAACATGTTTGATGCTCCTATGAAGAACATTCAAGTAGAAAACAATTGTCTTTTATCAGGGCATGGGTATCCATTTGTCGTAAATAATTATGAACTCATATATGTAAATAAACCATTACAACGTTTTGTTCTTTTGCATAAAATTAGAATATGTACATCAAATCATCAATATTGTTCAACTATTGATGTTTTCCAGAGGAAGAGCTACTTCATCATTGGCATCTTTCTTCTCACTCTTGGACTTACAATCATCTAGGTAGTGCTGATAAACATATGAAATAAATCCCCAGATAGCTAAAACCAGGGACACTACCTTTATCCCATCCATTTTTTCATGGAAGAAGATCACAGCTAGAACTGGAACAATAGGCAAACCCACAGCACCTATAGAATTTGAGAAGAGGGATGATGCCTCAAATACTAACCCCACAACTCCCAACTGAAAGAGCTGCCAATTAATAGCTGTCCATGTTACATTCATAATATAGGCCACCTTCCCTAACTGAAACCCCTGCATCTCATGCGTTACACCCTTCCAATCACCACTAGCAAAAAATCCCACCAAGATAATAGCGGTTGCAGCGACTGATTGATACACTGTCATATCCATGATCACTCTAAATGATTCTTTTTTTATTACCTTTGTGAAGGCTAGCTGCGTTAGAGAAAGTGTCAATGCATATCCAGCAGATGCCCCAACGGTGCAGATGAAGCCTATTATGTACTTGGACCTGGAAACTGTACTCGAGTCGGCAGAGCCGTCTCCTTGAAGCACTAGGAGGCTGGATGAGATAATCAGGACAACAAGAGAGTTGACAATGTAAGGAGTGATCTTCTGCGAGTTGAGGAAGAAGGAGAAAATTGCATTGAAGACAAGTTGGGAGGCAGAAATAAGGGAGAAAGTAGATACAGGAAGGTAAGATATTCCTAATGAATACAAGTAGTAGTCTGCTGCTATGAGGGTGCCAAGAACTCCATAAATTGATGCAAGGACTAATGTAGACGGTGGCTTTGACTCGATTGCTATAGTACTATTTGTGGTTGGACAGTTTTTGTTCCATGCTGGTATACAATAATATGGAAGGAAGATAGGAAAGCCACAAATTTGTACTAATGTAGCCAGCCAGTTGCTTTTACCACCTTTCTCATAGTACTGTCTTCCCAAGAGTGTTGCAATTGCCTGGCCAGCAAGGACAAAGACTGTGTAAATCAACATTTTAAGCCACCAGTTAAAACCTCTGCGCCGATCTGGTAGGGAGTTTGCTTCATTTGATTCTTGAACTGAAATACAAACATATATCCAAGGATCAGTAGTGGAACTCATGAATCATGATATGATCATATTTATAACTGAAGTATCTGATCAAAGCCAAAAAAAGGGGAAAACTTTTGGACATAAAAAAAAGCTGACAGTAAGGAGTCAATTACTGATATTTTACCACCAACGGTTCTTTTACAATATTAGTTATATCAAACTCCATGTATGGTTTCAAAAAAAAATTGACTTTGATAGTAGTAACAATATAGCTGGGATCTTTTACACTTCTCCCATTCTAAATATAAAGACCATCATCCTTCCAAAAAAAAAATAAAGACAATATCATATGCAGGATCAGAAGATCGATCAGAAAAGGCAGAAGTTTCCAAAGCTGGTAATAGATGTTGTGATTGGATTATACATATAAGTTGCTAATATAGATTCTAGACTTGCTGCATGCAGTTAAAACTAAAAGGTAAAGAACTGGTTAACATACCCGTGATGCTCAGATGCCGTTCTTGAGCTTCTAGTTGTCCCATGTAGAAAGGTAAAGATCAAACTTCCAAAAAGAGAGAATACAGAGACAGAGCCTTATGTCAATTATGACACGAAATTTTGGCATGTATATGTGGGAGGTCGTATGATCTAGCACAGAATGGAAGAAACAAGTCAGACAATATGGATATAGGTACTAGTTCAGAAAACATAAAAGTCTTCAAGTATATATATAGGTTTTGGTGTGGCTCAGTCCAACTAGGATTAGTACAGATATTTGGATAAGAGGATAATTTCTTCTGGATTACGGAATTAGAGTTGTAATAGAAATCTGTGTCCTCACTAATCAACTATATCCTTCATGTACTTGTAATCCTATATGTCTTTATTCATCAATGAAATACATCAACTTTCTCCTCATTCTCTCTACAATTCAATATCCTAATTCTAACGTGTAGATTATAATTGGCGACTTGTTACTTCTGTACTAGGTGGTCAGACACAAATACTAGATATTTCAAACCAGCCTCACCAACATGTACTCAAAGTGCAGCCAGAAGAGTGATGCCATCTCTACCTTCAACTATAGGTTAAATGATCACACTGTGTTCGCTCAATAAGAAGTGAATTTAATTTTTGATGTCCATCTCCACTTTGGTTTCGAATTTTGATTTTAAAGCTTGATTTCTTCTCCATAGAAGACTTGGTTTCGTCCATGAGACCATTAAATCCCTTATGGTTTGTCAGTAAGTTTATGTAACTGTTAGGCTTATATTGAGCAGCTATCGTCGCCATAATGCAATTGTGCTACCCGATGCATGCTAGCTATATGGAGTATGAAATGCCTGATAGTGTTGCAGGTGATCATGGAGATCCATGGATTGATTTGAGGCCCTGCATCATTTTAAACAATTTCTGAAAAAAACATCTGGCCATCACAATCAGCCAGTTTCTGTCTACAAAGTTATAACTTTAAAACATGTTTGATTCCCTATAAGGAACATTCAAGTAGAAAACAATGGACTTTTACGGTTTTACCAGGACAGGCATCTATTTATCATAACTAATCAGCATGTAAATATTGACCACATTAATGTAAGTGAAATCTTTATCTCATTCTTTTGCATAAGACTAGAATCAAGTTCATGTATACAAGGCTGATTGTTCAACCATTTGTGTTTCCAGAGAGAAAGCTTTAGAAACTTCATCATTGGCAGCTTTCTTCTCACTCTTGGACTTACGATCATCGAGGTAGTGCTGATAAACATATGAAATGAATCCCCAAATAGCCAAAACCATGGACATTGCCTTTATCCCATCCATTTTGTCATGGAAGAAGATCACAGCTAGAACTGGAACAATAGGCAAACCCACAGCACTTATTGAATTTGAGAAGAGGGCCGATGCCTCAAATACTAACCCCACCATTCCTATGGAAAAGAGCTGCCACACTATAGCTGTCCATGTTAAATTCATAATATATGACACCTTCCCTAACTCAAACCCCTCCATCTCATTCTTTATACCCTTCCAGTCTCCACTAGCAAAAAATCCCACCAAGATAATAGCGGATGAATAGACTGATTGATATACAATCATATCCATGATCACTCTAAATGTCTCTTTCTTTATAACCTTTATGAAGATTAGCTGCGTTAGGGAAAGCTGTAATGCATATCCAGCTGATGCTCCAACTGTGCAGAAGAAGCCTATTATGTACTTTGGCCTGGAAACTTTACTCGAGTCAGCAGAGTCGTCTCCTTGAAGCACTAGGAGGCTGGATGAGATAGTCAGGACAACAAGAGAGTTGACAATGTAAGGAGTGAACTTCTGCGAGTTGAGGACGAAGGAGAAAAGTGCATTGAAAGCGAGTTGGGATGCGCAGATGAGGGAGTAAGTAGATACAGGAAGGTAAGATAATCCTACTGAATACAAGAAGCAGTCTCCAGCTATAAGAAGGCCAAGAGAGGCATAAATTGATGCTAGGACTAATGTAGACGGTGGCTTTGACTCGAATGATGTAGTACTATTTGTGGTTGGACAGTTTTTGTTTAATGCTGGAATGAAATAAAAGGGAAGGAGGATAGGAAAGCCACAAAGCTGTACTAGTGTTGCAAGCCAGTTGCTGCTTCCACCTTTTTCATAGTACTGTCTTCCCAAGAGTGTTGCAATTGCCTGGCCAGCAAGGACAAAGACTGTGTAAATCGATATTCTAAGCCACCAGTTGAAACCTCTGCTCCGAGGCAGCTGGTTATTAGGAACATCTGGTTGGGAGTTTGCTTCATTTGCTTCTTGAACTGGTAGTACAAACAATGAAACAAATATCCAAGGATCAGTAGGGGAACTCATGATGATCAGTAATATATATTTTTTTCTCTACCACGCTAGTTATAGCTTTAGAACTTCTTTCGACTTTGATCTGATAACAGTAAAGCTCAAACTCTGACTCTTCTCCATCTGCACCTAAATTTTAAGACTAATATATGCAGAATAAAAGATTGTTCAGAGAAAAGCAGCAGTTTCCATAGCTAGTACTAGTAGTTGGGATTGGCTTCATATCAGTCTCCATAGATTCTAGAATTGCAGCATGCAGTGAAAATTTAAAGGCCAGTAAGTAAATGAACTAGTTGACATACCCTTGATGCTCAGCTGCAGTTCTTGAGCTTCTACCTCTCCCATGTCAAAAGGTGAAGAACAAACTTTCAAACAGAGAGAGAGAGAGAGAGAGAGAGAGAGAGAGAGAGAGAGACACATGAAATTGTGTCGTGTACATGTGGGAGGTCATATCTATCACGAAATGGAAGAAACAACGTAGAGAACAATAGACACACACACACATATATAAGAGAGATGGAGCAAGTGTTGGTAGTTTTTTTTTTTTTTTTTTCATTTGGGGCAAAGAGCAAGTGATTGGAGTTTCCATCGGTGTATTATTCTCTCAGTCTACTATGGCTGCTTGGTATTTAAGTCTCTCAGCCAAAGTTGCAGCAAAATTTAATATGACAAATGATTTATGAATGAGACTCTTGGATTTGATCTTCTCCTTTTGTCTGAGATGAGATTCAACCTCTTGGGGGTCGGCTGTAGATTAGATAACTATCGCCCTCATTGTCTGGGAAGGGCCATAACGGTGTGAGTGTCGACCTTCGTTGATTTATACGTGGGACATCCGGTGCCAATGACTAAGATCCCCACCACTTACTGATTAGCTATTCGTTTACCTTCTTTCATTATCATTTGCATTTTGCAAGTTTGATTCATGGTTTTACTGTTTGTAAGCTACTGTGAAAGTTCTTTTAACGTCTTTGTCAAAAAGAAAAAATGGTTCACAAGGATTAACAACCAATCTCTTCCTATCCTGAAATGATTGAAATTTCAGGGGATTGTTGGAGAATATCTTCAATTATTGGAGTTTTAGGCCAAGTATGGAAAGTGTGAAATAACAAATCGGAAGATATACATCTGAATACGCAAGAGAATATATATGGTGTGGCATGAAGAGCGTGCAACAACACATTAGTACAATTGTTGTTAGGATTCTCCTACATGACACAAGATGCCTGTATGTTGAGATATTAATTTCACATCGGGAATATGAGACCTTGCATGTGAGTTAATAAGGGTTTGGGCCACTCCATTTATTGCCAATTGGTTTTGGATATGAACCCCAGACTACTTTATTATGGTATCAGAGCGGGTTACCCACGTCCACGTGTAAAGCCCAATGGTCACACAAACTCCATGTCACCCTAAATGTTGTCAACGTGTTAGGTTTAAAAATTCATCACACGTGCGTGGGCGTGTTGATATATTAATCCCACAACGGGTCTGAGTTTGGGCCCAAGAAACTTGTGTCCCAAGCCTTCACCGAATTAAGTCTTTCGACAAATATTTATCAAATGTACATTTCTTTTAACGACTAATCATCGGCAGAGATGCCTTACAAAGATTCAGAACAGAATTGCACTATAATATATAGGGTATTTCAACTATTTCCTTTCCATTGATTCATTGAATATGAACTTGTTTTATAACAGCAAACGAAGCTAACTATGTCACAGAGATCTACATTTTTCTTCAATGATTTAGCAAAACTGGGGGGTAAAGAAAAAATGAAGATACACAACAATCCACAATATTTCAAAAGAATTTTCCTACTGCTCCCTGCTTCCTTCCCCCATCTAAACTTCTCATGGGGAACTCTACTGGTATTCGGTTTTCACACAGCTATGGAGTGCCTTTCTGCTTGAAAACTGGTGGAACCACATTTTTCAGGCTACAGTTGCCACTGACACTCCCAGCTCCCTTTATTCAATTCTTTCTATATTTGCACATCCAACAGGAAGCATCTGTATAACCCTCGTTTGGGTCTTGATTTGTAAAGCCTGCAACAGTAACAACTGGTTACCAAATGTAAACTATGGAACATTAGACTGAGCATACAGCAGAAAGGTGCTTACTGGTCAATGAGGTATCTGAACAATAATGAATGAAATGAAGTACAAAGAAGTAAAAATGGCTGCCCCAGCAAGAAAATTATACAAAGACTGTCTTGAGCGTATTCGTTAACTCAAAAAGCCTATGAGATACCTGTAGAATCAAGTCAATAGAACAGCAGAAGGTGAGAATTAGTATGCAGTGTCTGCTTGAAAAAGTTTAATGGTTAAATAGGATTCTCTTACCAAAACATAGATGGCAGTTATCAGCATGAAGTTGAGCATGGGATAGTTTGGAATGACCATGCTAGCTATATGGAGTATGAAATGCCTGATATTGTTGCAGGTGATCATGGAGATCCATGGATTGATTTGAGGCCCTGCATCATTTTAAACAATTTCTGAAAAACATCTGGCCATCACAATCAGCCACTTTCTGCCTACAAAGTTATAACTTTAAAACATGTTTGATTCCCTATAAGGAACATTCAAGTAGAAAACAATGGACTTTTACGGTTTTACCAGGACATGCATCTATTTATCATAACTAGTCAGCATGTAAATTAGTAAATATTGACCTCATTAATGTAAGTGAAATCTTTATCTCATTCTTTTGCATAAGACTAGAATCAAGTTCATGTATACAAGGTTGATTGTTCAACCATTTATGTTTCCAGAGAGAAAGCTTTAGAAACTTCATCATTGGCAGCTTTCTTCTCACTCTTGGACTTACGATCATCGAGGTAGTGCTGATAAACATATGAAATGAATCCCCAAATAGCCAAAACCATGGACATTGCCTTTATCCCATCCATTTTGTCATGGAAGAAGATCACAGCTAGAACTGGAACAATAGGCAAACCCACAGCACTTATTGAATTTGAGAAGAGGGCCGATGCCTCAAATACTAACCCCACCATTCCTAAGGAAAAGAGCTGCCACACTATAGCTGTCCATGTTAAATTCATAATATATGACACCTTCCCTAACTCAAACCCCTC
>NC_020493.1:2172917-2195966 GCF_000184155.1 Fragaria vesca subsp. vesca | reverse complement strand
GAAGCACTGGATTGTTTCAAGCTATTTTAAGAAGTCGGTGGAAAATGAGAAAGGCATGTTTGTTAAGTGTTTGAGGACAGATAGAGGAGGTGAATTCACTTCAAATGAGTTCAATGACTTCTGCAAGAGGAATGGAATTAGGAGACAATTAACTGCTGCATATACGCCACAACAAAATGGCGTTGCTGAGAGGAAGAATCGAACTGTGATGAATATGGTTCGTTCCATGTTGTCAGACAAGAAGATGCAAAAGAGTTTCTGGCCGGAGGCAGTGAATTGGACTTTCTATGTTCTAAATAGATGTCCAACCTTGGCAGTAAAGGATGTTACACCACAAGAAGCATGGAGTGGAATAAAGCCCTCAGTTGAGCACTTTCGTATTTTTGGATGTCTTGCTCATGTTCACATTCCAGATAAAAACGAGGTAAATTAGATGATAAAAGCTTTCCTTGTGTTTTACTTGGGGTTAGTGAGGAGACAAAGGGATATAGGTTATATGATCCTACTACTAAAAGGGTTGTTGTGAGTAGAGATGTGATTTTTGAGGAAGAAAAAGAATGGGATTGGGGTGAGAACTATCAGAAACAAATTTTATTAGACTTGGAGTGGGGAGAGAGTGAAGAAAACAGTGAGAATGAAGAAGGAGCAAGTGAAAATGGAAATGAAGATAATAATGGTGAGAGGAGTGAGAATGAGGGCAGTGAGGAAACACGGGGTGGAGCAGAAGAGAGTGAAGAAACTAGAGAAGTAGAAAATTCTGATGAGCTTGATGAAGGAAGAGACAGACATGCTCCAGATTGGATGAAGGATTATGTTAGTGGAGCTGGTTTAGGTTTAAGTGAAGATAAGAGGGGATCTGGTGAAGATGAAGTGCACATTGCACATGTATTAGCAGTTGAAGATCCTTGTTATTTTGAAGAAGCAGTGAAGGAACAGAAGTGGAAACAAGCTATGGATAGTGAGATTAACTCCATTGAGAAGAACAAGACATGGACTTTAACAGAGTTACCGGTTGGAACTAAGAAGATCGGAGTCAAATGGGTTTTCAAGACGAAGTTTAATGAGCATGGAGAGGTTGACAAATACAAGGCGCGGTTGGTAGCAAAAGGATACTCACAAAAACATGGCATAGATTATACAGAGGTGTTTGCACCAGTGGCAAGGTTAGACACAGTGAGGATGATCATTGCTTTGGCTGCGCAGAAAGGTTGGAAAATTAAGCAGCTAGATGTGAAGTCAGCTTTTCTTCATGGAGAATTGAGTGAAGATGTCTATGTTGAGCAACCAAAGGGGTATGAGAAGAAAGGAAAGGAGCATTTGGTCTACAAACTGCACAAAGCTTTGTACTGGTTAAAACAAGCTCCACGAGCTTGGTTCAGCAGAATCGAAGCGCATTTCATCAATGAAGGCTTCCATAAGTGTGAAAGTGAGCAAACCTTGTTCACAAAGAGGAGTAGTGCTGGTAAAATTATCATTGTAAGTGTCTATGTTGATGATTTAATCTTTACTGGTTATGATGATGTTATGATGTCTGAATTCAAGAGTTCCATGTTAAGAGAATTCGATATGTCTGACTTGGGAAGCATGAGGTTTTTTCTCGGCATTGAAGTGTTGCAGAGAGATGATGGTATTTTTATTTGTCAGCAAAAGTATGCATTAGAGGTTTTGAAAAGGTTTGGGATGTTGGAGAGCAACAAGGTGAATAATCCCATTGTCCCTGGTTTCAAAGTTAGCAAAGATGAAGATGGAATTACTGTGGATGAGACATATTTCAAGCAATTGGTGGGGAGCTTGATGTATCTTACTGCCACAAGACCAGACATGATGTATGTTACAAGTCTCTTAAGTAGATACATGGCGAAACCTACTGAGCTTCATCTACAAGCTGCAAAGAAAGCACTCCGGTATCTAAGAGGGACTGTGAGTTATGGAATTTACTACAAGAGAGGTGGGAATGATGAGCTTATTGCTTTTACAGATAGTGATTATGCAGGAGACATAGAAGATAGGAAGAGTACAAGTGGTTATGTGTTCTTGCTGAGTTGTGGTGCAGTGTCATGGGGTTTGAAAAAGCAGCCGATTGTAACTTTATCAACAACTGAGGCAGAATTTGTGGCAGCTGCAGTGTGTGCATGTCAAGCAATATGGATGAAAAGGGTGTTGAAGGAGCTTGGGCATAGTGATGAAGTTTGTACTCATATCAGGTGTGATAATAGCTCAACAATTAAACTTTCAAGGAATCCTGTGATGCATGGACGCAGCAAACACATAGATGTGAGGTATCACTTCTTAAGGAATCTCACAAAAGAAGGTTCAGTTGCATTAGTTCATTGTGGAAGTAATGATCAAGTAGCAGATGTAATGACCAAGCCTTTGAAGATTGATACTTTTCAGAAGCTTCGAGGATTGCTTGGAGTGTGCGACATTTCTGAGTTAAGCTAATTGCTTCACAACAGTTAGCTTACGGGAGGGATTGAAGGAGCGATTGTTGATTTGTTCAAAGTTTTCTGTTTCAGTTAATAATGTCCTAGTTTCTAGGATTAACGTTAGCATTGATTCATTCAAAGTCTGTTACCATGTAGTTGTTATCATGGGCTGTATTTTCGTTTAAGTTGATAGGGTTTGTTATATTGTATGGCTATTTAAAGCCAGAGTTGTTATTCAATAAGACAAGTTATTCAAACCCAGTTTTTGCGTCTGAGTACTAGCTCTCTTGGTTCTCATTCCCAACAGCCTCAGCGAGATCACCTGAGATCTTCCGCCACCTTGCACCGACCAGGGAGTCCCGTCCGACCACACCTTGCAGACGCTAGAACGGCCTGAAGCCGGCACCGGCGTCGCGGTGCAAACAGTCGGACGAGGAAGAAAGGCACCTCCTAGTTGCGACTTCTTAGTTTCTAAGTTTCAGTGCTCCATGTACACGGTAAAACCTGGGATACCGTATATACGTACTTATAACAACTACAAACCAACTACTTAACAGACTACCAAGGGGACAGTACAAAACCGTAGATGGACGTCTGGGTGTTGGAACCTTGGGTGCATTCCAGAATTCCCCATAAGGAAGTGATGACAAACATATGTCGGTGTAACGTTGTCCATATAAGCAAGTGGCAAACATTGACTCAAAGGTTTGTGGACTGAAACTCTTAAGCATATATGTGCGTGTACAACGTTATTCATGTAAACAAGCGGGGAGGTGATAAAATAACTGTTATGCGAATGTGGTCAAAGGTCGCACATAGAGGTTCAATAATGTCAATATTTTTTCTACTTTAGCCACACCCGGTGTATAACAACGGGTATGGCTCTCGGCATTAGTGTGGTACCATACCTTATAACCTAAGAATTATTTTTTATATTTTCGATGTGTGAGATT
This sequence comes from Fragaria vesca subsp. vesca, assembly GCF_000184155.1. NCBI lineage: Eukaryota > Viridiplantae > Streptophyta > Magnoliopsida > Rosales > Rosaceae > Fragaria > Fragaria vesca. The sequence continues at coordinate 2,192,587 of NC_020493.1, read as the reverse complement.
TCAAATGACTTAAATTTAAACCACACTTTTTTCCAATCATGAGCCACATATATGTTTTTGCATAATTTACACGTGAAGAGTCACTAGACTGTACCATGAGTACCGTATTCCATGGCTAATTATATATTTTACCCTTCGTTGGTTACAACAACTTGCCAACTTCACCCGTCTGCCAAGCCTTAGAGCAAGTTCACTCGTTGGGTTAGAATGAATACAGTGACTTGGGTCACTGTGACTGGGTAACAGTTTCCACCCGTTTAAAATGTGAGATTGTTGCCACGTGGCAGTGACTATTTATTGAATTTTAAAATACATTTTAAAATACAATTAATCGTTTATGTATAAATAAATAGTAATTTATATATATTATATGACATATTAAAATTAATGTTTTTATTTCATGACATTTAAGTAACAAGTCAAGCTTAAAAAATACTTTTATTTGATATTGTCTGATGAAAAACACAATCTAAATTAACTAGGCATATCTAATTTATAAATTTAAGCAACAGTTTTCAAATTTTTTCTATAAATTTATAAATCAAAAAAAGAAAAAAAAACCATAATTTTTTTCTATAACTGGGCTGCCGTTTCTTCTCTGGGCATCCAGATTTTTTCTCTGGGCTGACGACGAACAGCAGCTCCGCACGCACCCCAGCCTCCTCTGACGGCGACCACCCCAGTCTCCTCCGCAGGCCCAGCCGCTCCGCACGCACAGCAGCAAGCAACGCAACTCCAGCGTCCTTTGCACGCCCAGCCGCTCCGCACGCCCAACCTCCTCCGCACGCCCAGCCGCTCCGCACGCACAGCAGCAAGCAGACCCTCTGCCTTGTGCGACCCCGGCAACGAGTGCACCAGGCCTCCTCCGGCCTTGGATCAGCCGCGCAACCATCCCGGCAGCCCCTTGGCGTCCTCCACGTAGTGGGTTCAGCTGATGTGGCGCAAGTCACCTGGGCTGATGTTCTCCTCTCACCTAGGTTAGATATCTCCCCAAAAAATCTAGCCTGAGTTGGATTGGGGAAATAACTCATTTATGGGTGGAGAGTCGTAATCGCTTCTTCGATCGGTAAAATGTCATAATATTTGTTTTATAGTTTTACTCATAAAGAGGTCGTCTTTCTTTCCTCGTTTAATTGGAGAGTTTGTACACAAATGAGCACTAGTAACTGGTTCAGGATGCTTCTCTGTTATCTATTCTTTTATGTTTAATTTGGTGACATTAGGTTTTGTAGCATATCCTTCAACCACCGAGTGCTGGTTTGTCAGTTGGATATTTAAGTGGCCGCATGCATCATCAAGCTAATATCATTATTCAAGTGGTTGCATGCATCATCATGCTAATAGCATAAGAAGTTTAGAAATGATCGAATGATGAATACCGTTAATTGTTAAACAGCAATAAGTGTGCCCATGATTCTTTATGTTGTAACGAATAAATAAACTCGTCACTCCAAATGCTTGGTGGCTTGTAATCTGTTGTCACTCTCTTAACATCCAAAGTCTGAGCCGTGCTACCGCAGTTGGCCAAGCTCAGGTTAGACATTAGAAGAGTCTTTGGATTACACTGTCTAGTCTTTACTACAAACGACTGAATTGAGTAACATGAATGCCCAGTTTGGGACTACTTCCTGAGTTGCTTTTGGAATTGTTTCTATTTCTATGAATTGTAGTTTTTGTTTTTATCACATATTACAACCTCGTAAGTCGAACTCATAACTTTTCACTTACTAAGAGGAGACTATGCCGCTATATCAAATGGTACTGGGTATGAATTGTAGCTTTTGAAGCTGTTTTTTGGACTCAATGGTAAGAGGAGACTATGCCAAATGGTAAGAGGAGACTATGCCGCTATACCAAATGGTACTGGGTATGAATTGTAGCTTTTGAAACTGTTTTTTGGACTCAATGATTATATTTTGGAATTGTTTCTGCTTCTATGAATTGTAGTTTTTGTTTTTATCACATATTACAACTTCGTGAGTCGAACTTATAACTTTTCACTTACTAAGTGGAGATTATGCCGCTATACCAAATGGTATTGGGCATGAATTGTAGCTTTTGAAGCTGTTTTTTGGACTCAATGATTATATATATGATAATTGATTAAACAAATGAAAGAAATATTGTAAAATACATTAAAATAGTATATACGAATTCAAAATACATATTAAATTTTTTTTGACAATTTCAATTTTCTCAATTTAACTACTCAAAAAAATCTTTTTAGATTATTGCAATGCATACACCACATTTGACATGCTATTTTTCATTTGTTGCAAGTAGTTATTCAAAGTTTATCATTGATATGTTAACCAAATTATATATCAACTTCAATTTTAACATGTATGACCATTTTAGTTACTATATGCACTCAAAACACCTTTTACTTACAACTTAACAAACACTCAAAATAGTTTTTGGTTCTCACATCACTTTAAATAAGAAAGAAAAAATCGATATTTTCATCGAAATATCATTTTTTTTCACACACTGAAATTTTTTTCTCACCTCAGAAATTTTGGTATGAAACTATCGATATTTCGCGATATTTTCGATACTTTCAATATCTGGCTGAAACTGGTGAAATCACCCAGAAAAATAGCAATAACAATGGCTACTATTCATCCAACTTCTCAAATTTTCAACACTGTAAAACAATATATCAAACAACCAAAATCAAAAGTGAACCACATACTGCTGTTGCAAACACCAAACACAGTGACCTGATATGAACGGCAAACCCAAAATCATCAACTCCTCCAATTCCCAAATTCAAGCATCTGCAATCACTCACACCAATTCAATATACTAATGAGGCCGGAAGCCAACTCCCAAAATCGCCGTCGTCGCCGCCGTGCACAACGGCACGTACAGCAGTCCTCCACTGCCTAAAACCCAACTTCCTCCAAACTTCAACCAATCTCGAATTCAAGCATATAAACAGGTAGAGGTCGACTAGTAGATGAAGATTGATACCTGAGTCGAACACAACTTCGCCGGAAAACACCGAACCTTGACCAGAAAAACTCAGAAGCTTTTCTCCTTCGATTCTCCCTCATCTAACCTCGTATGGACAAGCTAAAGCCCCAGGGACATCGAGGATGAGGAGATGAAGCTATCCACACCGATGAGATACCACGACTTGGCCGCAATAGTAAACTCGCCAGCGAACCTAGCCTCTCCTTCTTCTGCTCGAATCTCCTTGACCGAAGCTCCTTTGACAAAATAGAGACCGCAGGGAGGATGGGGAGGACGAGATGAAACCGTCACCACCCGCCTTGCTCCTCTCCGTTGCCGGAGGATAGAGAACCATCCGGGTTGATCAGTCGCTGGTGAGAGGCTAGAAATGGAGTCGGGGTCGGTTTGAACTGATCTGATCCCATTCTCTTTTCCTCTATATAAAAACCATCCAAGGGCTGAGATTCAACCGACATAGAATTTCTATTTTTAATTAAATTTTTGGATAATACCAACTTTCAATAATCATTAAAAATAGCTCTGATGTCTAAACGATGCTTCGAAAAATCTTACGAACTCGTAACGACGTCTAGGTTAATCCTATGAGCTCGAAAGACAAAATTTGACTAACCGAAAATTTAAATAATTTTCAAAAACCACAAAGAAAATAATAGAAATCGAAATAAAAATAGCTCGTAAATAATTTTCATTTTAAAAATAGAAAACTAAAATCCCAAGATGTTACAAATTTCTCCAACGAAATTTTCTTGAATTATTCAACTTATAACAAGTCAACAATATCTCAAGGAACCTTTGAAACTATAAATCCATTACCAAGCTAGATGGTAAAACTCTTATCAACGCACCATGCAAGTGAAAATTTTATACCTCATAGGTCTTCTATGTGGTTTTAAAGTACTCATGTAATTCCATGTGAAATGTATTATATGTATATAAGGCGTGATGGTCTAGCCTCCTTTTGGGTTTCCAGCCATTAAAAATAAAAAAGATGTTTTAAATAAACTTTTAAGAATTATTAATGGTTCAGCACTAACTTTTTTACCTTAACTTACTACAACTCCCTATAGATCAATGTTTATTCAAGGTTTTCATTGCAAATATAGTACATAATACAGAAAACAAACATCTCTTAAAGTTTGGTTTAAAATTTCTTGTTTTTCTTCAAATTTCTGTCAATTTTCTCATTTTTTACTGCAATCAATATTTTCTCTGAAATTTCCGTCGAAATTTCCATATTTTGGAGGGTCGAAATTTTCGTAATCACCGAAATTTTCTTCCTTACTTTTAAAAACAGTTTACCGAACACCTCAGCTAATTCTTCTCACAGCAATATCAGAAATGATTCTTCACACAACAATTTCAAAAATGATTTTTCTCACAGCACAGCTGTCCCAGACTGGGCCTTCAGCAATTTATGTTATGTGTTTCAGCAATTGTTCATGATCATGATAATTTTTCAAATTTGCACCCATACAGGGATTTTTCTTCTTTGGGCTTTTATTTAACATCATGGGCCTAGGGTAAAGGCCCCTGGTTGATTTCAATTTGCCACACATACAGTATTGGGCCGCGGTTTTCTTTAATTTTTTTATTGTATAATTATAACACTTGAATACTTCTTTTTTTTGTAGAGAATAACACGAGGGGTTTTAACATCAGCCGTCATCATACGAAGTCGTTAAGACTTGAGCAGAGAAGAAGAAACCAAACTAGTTTTGCAGAAACATCAGAAGTAAGAATCGTCTTTCCATATCTGATTCACTGTTTACGTTTTATTATTTTTTATTTTCCGGCTAATCGATTTAATGGGAGTTTAGTTGAGTGATTTAAGATTTCTGGGTTCACCTTGATATGAATATTTATGGTGCAAAATTTGATCTGTGATCTTTCTGTTGGGTTTTGTTGTTGTTTTGATTACAATTTACAAGATAGTTAATTGGTAGTTTCTGGGTGTAAGAGATAGAGATTAGTTGAAGCCGTATTCATCCAAGTGGAATTGGAAAGTTTTCCCATTAGTGGTAGCAGCGGAAATAGTATCATGATCAAAGATTAGGTCTTCCATGTGTTCTTCGTATGGTTCCTCTCTGCTTTCAGCTGATTTATCGAAACTTGTTCAGTAGAGAAAAATGAAAAATGAAGTGCACTAATCTTTAAGGGAGTTCATAATATGTAGATAAGATGTAGAGGCACTTATTCATGAGATGTAATTACCTCTCCTAAGCCTCCTTTGTGTCTTCCTAATCCGATCAAAGATGCAGATAATGAAACCGAAAATAAGAAGTGATGACATTATAATGGTGACTACCACTTTCACTCCTTTTCTTCTTAGCATAAGCAATGGACTCTAGATAACCAATAAACTGAAAAACTAGTCACTATGCTCTGTAGTTATCAGTATATTTCATCCCTCATTTGCCTGATAGTTCCCAACTAATAAGCAATCTTTATAAATCAATATACTGATAGTCCGTAATGAAGAAGTTGGTAATATAACAAAGAACTAAGGTGATCACACTTCTCATCAAATTGGAATCCTTCATACAGAAACACTCTATCACACAAAGGATGCTTAAAGCAACAAGAGATTACACCCTATAGATATACTTACACATACACACATATTACTCAAGGTCCACCAAGAAACTTACTAGCTAAAATACCCTCTCTACAGAAGTCACTAATTTATTGCAAGCAAAAGTTTACTCAATTCAGTCCACAATAAGCCAGTGATGGACCCATTTAGGTTTAGTAAGATTAAGAAACAATACCTGTGTAATGCGTTTCGGCTGATGCACATAATCTTTGCCAGCAAGCATTCAATGTTCAAACAAAGTTATTCACACATAACAGAAATTAAACCATATGGAGATTAAATCAGAAATACAATTGGAAGTCAAGACGGGTTTCTTGCCCACTGAGTTCATCCTTTTTTTCTCTCCAAAATCTGGCTTCATGACTAACTCGACACCAATCAGAAATCTCTAGAAGCGGTGATTTGGGGAGTTTGGGAGAGAGATGGAGATCAACATTTTATGGTTTCAGAAATATCCCCAAAATTTTTTATTTCAAAATTCATTTACTTTGTTGAGGATGCTTCTCTGATATTTATTTACTATGGATTGATTTTGAGTTGTAGTTGGATCTTTTGATACTGAGTTTAGTCTTTGTTTGAAGGGTGCTCTCCTTTACTCTTTTGCTTAAATTTTAGCAGATGGTGGAGCTGGCAGCTAGCAAACATGTTCAATTCATTCTATCGAAGGCACAGGTTGAATTTTGAGTCCAACTACACAAATAGATGTTTTGGTTTATATATTATACATAATGTTAACAACAATGTGATGCTATCTCAGGAAAAGGACTCTTATGAATCAGTTTTGATGGAGCATATAAGATTGAATGGGGCATACTGGGGTTTGACCACTCTTGACCTTTTGGGAAAGCTTGACACTGTTGACGTCAATGAAGTTGTTTCGGAGGTTCTCCAGTGCCAGCATGAATCAGGTATTTAGCTCGTATAGATTTCTTACCCCCAACAATAGTAAACTTGTACTTTTACTTTTATCCTCAGTGTTTCTTGGTGATTTAGAGTTGTAAGGAGAATGTTGATTATGGTGTTGTTTATGCAGGTGGTTTTGGTGGTAACATTGGACATGACCCGCACATACTATATACCTTAAGTGCTGTGCAGGTTTTGGCCTTATTTGACAATGTTGATGTATTGGATATCGAGAAGATTGCAAATTGTATCCTTTGGTATATATATTTTTTAGACTTTGTAATAAATCTTCATTACTTTTTCAATTGGCCTATGTGTTGAAGGAAGCGTATAAATTAGAGCTTATAGAAGTATTTTGAGTAGAGACAGGAATTTACTAAGTAAGCTACTGACTATTGATGAAAGGGGCATGAATTGATTTAGCGAATTTTGTCTGGCTTAACACTCAACTCAGATGTAGCTGGGCTGCAGAATGAAGATGGCTCATTTTCTGGGGACATTTGGGGTGAAGTTGATACGCGGTACTCTTTTTTTATTTCCTTTGTATAGTATGATATGTTAAGTTACTGTACCTTTATTTAAAGCATGATCCACTTACAGTTTATTTTCTGTTCCGCATAACAAATGAAAGATATTGAAAACAAAATGAAACTACAAACCAACTAAGAATATTATTTTTCCTTCTTAGGTTTTCATATATTGCCATCTGTTGTCTAGCATTACTACATCGTTTGGATAAAATTAATGTAGAGAAGGCTGTGGACTACATTTTGAGTTGTAAAAATCATGATGGCGGATTTGGATGCACCCCTGGTGGGGAGTCTCATGCAGGTCAAAGTATGTTATCTACCCTGAACGACTCTAACTCTGTTATGTCATACGCATACTTGGTTTTAGGGTTTAGTCATACTCTGTTATTCACTCACTGTTTAAAGCTTAATCATATCGTCATGTTATGTATCTATTTTTGGCTTCTTCTATCTTTTCTTTTTTCTTGTTATAGAAATTGTGTATAGGTTTTCCAGAAGGGTTCATGCTTAGGACAGATTCAATCACTATCATTATCAGTTGTACCTTCGAGTAGGGAATTTTATACATTATTCATGGTGTTTCTTTCTTTTCTTTTCAATGGCAATAGCACCTGATCTTGCTAAACAAGTTTTAAGCTTAGATTGTCATTCTTTTGTTTTTTCCTTTTCAGTTAAGATATTTGTCAGTGACATTGCTGACTTGGTTGAAAGATGAATTTTGTGATAACCTTTAAGAACAGGGAAAAAAAAAATCAATCGCCATGAACTGATGCATGTGTTTTTGAATTTGTCTACTGATTTATTATGTCATACGTGTACAATCTGTTGACATTTTAGAGAAACTGATCTTCAGAGTAACTTATCTGGTACCTCGATACATATCTTCTTAAATCTTTTGTCCCAAGTGTATAGATGTATCTACAATCTTAACATAAAACAACATGTCTGATCCAGTAAGGAATAGTGATCGTGCAGTTGTGCTATATATATGCCGATATAAACTCAATATGGATGATCTGCTATGTCCATTGTGATGCAGTTTTCTGTTGCGTGGGTGCTCTTGCTATCACAGGATCTCTACATCGTATTGACAAGGACCTTCTTGGATGGTGGTTGTGTGAGCGGCAAGTTAAAGCAGGAGGTCTTAATGGCCGTCCAGAGAAGCTTCCTGATGTAGGTGTTGCATTGTATTTTATTTTATAATTTTTGTTTTCTGAAAAATTAAATTGCATATGTTTCTTTTAGAATTGAAATTTGTTTAGTCCTTATGGTTTGAAGTCAACATCTGTTTAGTCCTTCTGGTTTTATTTTAATTTGAATAGTCCTTAAAGTCACGATTTTTCATCCAAATAATCCTTTCGTCAATTTTCTCAGTTAAATTGCTGACGTGGCCTTTAATCGAGAAAATTGTCAGAATGACTATTTGGATAAAAAATCATGACTTTATTCAGATTAAAATAAAACCATAAGGACTAAACAGATGTCGACTTCAAACCACAATAACTATACAGTATTTTTCCCTTTCTTTTATCATTCTCGAACTACCTTGCTACATTTGTGGTTCATTTTTTTCTGCTTTGGTGGGTGTGGATGGCCATCCCGAGAGATACTCATGGTGGTTTCATGATTGAAATGTGAATTTCTATAGCATTACTGGAATCTTCTTCACTGCATTTCCGCTTTGTTTCAGGTGTGCTACTCTTGGTGGGTTCTCTCTAGTTTGATCATGATTGACAGAGTTCATTGGATCGATAAGGAAAAGCTTGCCAAGTTCATTTTAGACTGTCAGGTTTTACCTAACCTGTTTGTATATTTAGTATATTCTTTAGGAATTTCCAAAGTGAAATTGTAATCATGCGAGTATGAATTTATCTGAGATGATGTGTTTAAATATTAAAACTTTCAGGACATTGAGAATGGAGGAATTTCTGACAGACCAGATGATGCCTGTGATGCCTACCATACATACTTTGGTGTAGCAGGTACAGAATTGCTTTGGTTCTGCCCTGTTGTTTTATTTAATAAAACTGTTAAGAGTATTTCTCAAGGATCACAGTGGATTCCCATTTGGAGCCTATGCTTCTAGATGGGATATTAGTCATAATTTCCAAAATGTTTACATAAGATATAAATTCTTATTTACCTTCTGTATGTATCACTCAGCAAGATGAGATCGGATGTAAACAAAAGAAAATCTTCGCTTATACTTTTTGTCTTGGTTGTTTACTTGCCAGTGTATATCATTTGACTGAGGTTGGTGCTTGTTGATGCAGGACTTTCCCTTCTTGAATATCCAGGGGTGAAACCCATAGATCCAGCCTATGCTTTGCCAGTTGATGTTGTAAATAGGATTATCTTAGGCATAAAGGAGTATAGTCTTGTCTAAGAACTTTAATGTGCCTTTCGTGGCAATTCTTCGCCTTTTTCTCAAATCATTTTACAAACTCTTGACAGCTTCAAACATTGTTAGCACAGTTCAGATAAAGCTTTCACTATACGAGGATTGTATAATTCCTGGATATAACTTGTTTAAAGAGAATCAGTTGGGTGATGAGAAGCTATTTGGTTCTGGATCACAGCCATTCGATCAAGTTCTTCTGCAGAAATAGAATTCTAATTTTCCTCCCTGATCTGGGATTACATACTGTTTCTTGTTGTGCAATTTGAGTCATTGGCACCTGATGAGATTCACACGTCTCTCAGTGCCACAATCAATACAATCACACCCACACCATGTTAGGTATTCACCCAACATTTATGTTTTGTGCTTGGAACTTGTGACAGTAGGGCATTGCACTTTGAAAACTGCCGCTCCTAATTCTCAAACAATAAACTCCTGGGCCTCGTTTGGATCTCAAAATTCGCTTGCCGGGAGAATGAACTATTCCGATCACAAAAGACTGAAGAAGTGAATGATTCCCATTGAAGGGCAAGAACAAAACCAACACCCCAGGTATCATTTGAGATCACAAAAGCTCATTAGCATGAGCCAAATCTATGCAATGGCTTCCAACTTTCCAAGGTGGTTTTGCAGGTTTCGCATTTGCAAGAAAATAATGGAGTTCGATACACAGAGAGGTAAAGCTTGTCTGCACGTGACATCAAATTTTGCATCTCACTTCTGTCAATGTGTATATTATATTAAAAAATAATCTGTATATTATATGGTGTCACGTGTGCTAGATTGAGCTTTTGCATTTAGCTCTCTCTGTCTTTGATTGGTGACTTCTGATTTCCAATGCAAACATCCGTCACCTCCCATGAAAATCGAAACCCTAAAATAATTCAAACGCATTTCACGTGCCCAGTTCGCTCTCATCTCCTCGTTCCTGTAGAAACTACACCATGACATCAATCCTCGCTCATGGAAACAAAAACAGCCCATCCTTCCGCACAACACATTGGCTAGGTTCTAAATTTTCTTCGAAACAACAGTAACATTTTGTCTGCATTTACGTAACTTTGTCTTATCTATACTACATCTTACGCGATACTTGAAATATTTTCACACCTAACTTCGAAGTTATATTCACTGAACAATTTCGGGGTCATTGTCTCATTTAGCTCACTTCTGTCTATTTCATCGTGTGAAATATCGAAACATAACATGAAAAAGTTTTCAAGTTATTGTCTCGTTAGCTCTCTTCTATCTATTTCATCCTGTGAAATATTGACACATAACATGAAATAGGTTCCGAATTTTTACTCGTATTAGCTTCTTAACACTCAGATAAGAGCAAGACGCTTGAGAAATGGTGGTATAATCTCATCGTGTAATATATATATAATTCATCAGCTGCGAAACCCTAAAGCTAAACCACCGGTGGGTGATGGGCCAGGAGATCGGCGAAGTGGGATCAAGTCAGTAAACATTGAAGGCAGCAACATCATCATCATTCGGATCGATAAGACATATTGACGTCAAGATGCGTGCACTCTACCACCATCTATCTACTCCGCTCCATCATCAAATCAAAGTCATTGTTTAATCAGTTATCCTATATCTCTTGGCATTATTGCGTCATTTTCATTCCTTTTCTAATTTACAAATCCCAGAAACGTGATCAAATTCCTTCATTTTTTTCTTTTAATCCTGAACCCATGTGTGGTTTTTTCTTCACTTTCTGTGTGCTCCACGGTGGTTTAGATTGAATCTCAGAGGGAGGGACACGGGGAATGATTGCGATCCAAATTTAGAGGTCTGCGATGCTTCGAAAATGAACTGTTAGAACTGGTAGGTTTCTGAACTGGTAGGTTTCTGAGCTGGTTTGCCAAGAATGGTGTCTGTGACCCCATGAAGGTGATGAAGGCCTATCCTATATTGCTTCTTCGGTTCTACTAAGTCTTAAATTTCCCTGTATGTAAATTGTGATGATGGGTCATAGGCTCATAGCTATCCCCATACCCTTTTGCTCTGAGACTGTTTTTGTGTGCAAGAAACCATCAATTGCAATCATTCTTGCTGGCAGATGATTTGAATTTCTATATCTTTGAATTCTAGGAATTTGAGAATAATTAACCAAAATCGATTATGAGTTTATTTTTATTTATTGTTTTTGATACATTTTGCAGAGATTGCATGTAAAAAAAAGTGATAACATATATCGCAGGATTGTTTGATCAGTGCGACATACTATGTACTCTGTGAGAATGAGATCGCAACAGAGAACTTGTACGACATATTCTAAATATATTAATCTAGATTTAAATTCATTGTTTTAGTGTAATCCACTCATCCACCCTCGTGTTGAACAAGTCTCACGCATACTTCTATTTCTTTAAGCTCAGACTGATCTTACTTCTTTACATATTTTACTGCATTTTGATTTTAAAATGTAGAGAAGTAAGATCAACATTTATTTATAATATAAATTTTTTTATTGTTAATGTAAACGACGTAAACGGTACAAGCGTTAAAAGCGGTAACTTTCTACACTAAATAATTTGCAGCTGTTTCTTTCTCCAGCGGAATGATTCTGTTTTTGTTTTTCCTCTTTTTTGAATGAAATGATGATAATTTTTTTTTTCTGAATGGAAGGATGTGATAATATTAATCTTATATAGAAGAACGGTACTCCATAGTCCATACAATTGAACCCTACTGTCCTGCCAAGTAAATACAAATAGCACGGCTTGTGTACTACAACACCAGTGACTAGACTCACCAGAGTATCCAAAGCCATTTGGATTCGAGCCATTCATTGCCCAAGTTCAGTACCTTTTTCTAAGGCTGTATAAAGCACACTTCACAGTTCACAGTTCTTTTGCAGATTTTAAAACTAAAATGTAAAATGTAATAATGTACTGTATTTACCAAAAAAAGTTTACCAGTTTTGTATTTCTTTCCGGTAGCTCCAGTACTTTTCTAATTTTAAACACGAGTAATTAAGATATGACATAGTTTTATTGCCTGTGTGGCTTATGGAGAAAGCATGATTAGCCATTTGTATTTAGAGCATAAAGCTTCTAATAATGGAGCATCAAGCCCTATTTAAAATGGGGCATCACTATCTATTATTATCCAAGTTGGACCACACTCTCACCCATTCTCTCAGCTTCTCTAGAACTATAGTAGTAGTCCCATTCCAGAACCAATGCATCCTTCAATGCTCTCATACTAACAAAACAAACAATATTAAGAGTAGGGCTCTATATCCGTCATTCTTTCGTTAAGTGCACTGAGAGTGGTGATTAGGCTTCAGTTTCCTTCTTCAATGGCTTGTTGAGGAAGTCTATTTTTTTCGATGGTGATTGTTGAGGAAATCTTGTGATACTGACTTAAATCTTTTAAATGCATCTCGTTAAATCGATGTTTCAGCAGACTTTTAAATAAAAAACGCGAATGAAACATCTTAAATCATTTTCTTATAGGGTTTATAAAACAAATCTTACATGAAAATGCATGAAAATACATGAAAATGGCTTGTTGAGGAAGTCTATTTTTTTTATGGTGACTGCTGAGGAAATCTTGTGATACTGACTTAAATCTCTCAAATGCATCTCGTTAAGTCGATGTTTCAGCAGACTTTTAAATAAAAAAAGCGAATGAAACATCTTAAATCATTTTCATATAGGGTTTATGAAACAAACGTTACATGAAAGTGCATTTATAGGGTTTATGAAACAAATCTTACATGAAAATGCACGAAAATGGCTTGTTGAGGAAGTCTATTTTTTTCAATGGTGACTGCTAAGGAAATCTTGTGATACTGACTTAAATCTCTCAAATGCATCTCGTTAAGTCGATGTTTCAGCAGACTCTTAAATAAAAAACGTGAATGAAACATCTTAAATCATTTCTTTATAGGGTTTATGAAACAAACCTTACATGAAAAGTGATGTATTTGTCTACTTCATTTAACGGTTAGTATGACATTTGAAATAGAGTATCGATGAAATTTCTAAAATCGAAACAATACAAAAAATCATTATTTGTCTACTTCATTTAACGGTTAGTATGACATTTGAAATAGAGTATCGATAAAATTTCTAAAACCGAAACAATACAAATAATCCTTGTATGAATACCGACTCTTTCATCTGCCCGATAAATGAGACCAAACACGTTAGTGTCTTCTTCAACATTATAAATAAAGTTTCGGTGAAATTTCTGACACCTAATCTACGTAAATTTATTATTAATGGGATTTAACATTCCTCTATTTTTATTTTTACTTACCTGAAAATTCTATGAATATGGCACGCATGTCGATGATGCCAAACAAAAACAAAGGTTTAAATGCCATTATGAATTTTGCATAGTGCGATTGGTACACTGAGCTGGCACACTGCCACTTCCATCACTCAAAGCGCAAAAACAAAGATTGATCAAAAAGCCAAAGCCAAAGCCTTCCCACACACACCGAGATTCTCCCACCACGCGCCTCCGCCCGCGCGTCCCTCTCTCCCGGCTTCAGTTCCCAATCCCCTTCTCTCATTCGTCCACAGCGCTTAGGCCCCACTCACCTAAACGTTCGAACTTTCATCAAATTTGTCTCATCACCAGTGACAACTGGCCAAGTCAGTGCACCAGCTGGAACTCCACACGTGCTCGTCCCTCATTGGCTGAGATCTGTACCCTTTACTTTTCCGGATTAAAGACATGTCGTAGGCGCACAGCTTTGGCCAGCTCATAACTCATAAGTGGGAGCAGAGTAACGGCTACAATTTTAAATTCGTCGATATTTGTAATCCTACGTGGCCTGCCTACGTGGAGGCTAACTCAGATGACGTGGCACGTGGGGTCCTTTTTCTCATGGAAGCCTTGGGCTATAAAAAGGTGGTGTTTTTCTCGTGTCTCTACAGACTCTGAGCTTCTCACTCTCACTCTTCTCTACTATTCCAAAGCTCCTGAGCTCTTTCTTCTTCTTCAATGGCTTCTGCCTCTTTGTTTTTGAGTGTCATTTTGGGTCTCTCATTGTTTTTGGGTCCGGTTAGCTCGGCCAAATTCGATGAGCTTTTCCAGCCTTACTGGGCTTCTGACCATTTCACATACGAGGGCGAGCTTCTCCATATGAAGCTCGACAATTATTCTGGTGTGTACAGTGTTCATTCTTCATTTCATCTCATTGATATGAGCTCTATTTATGTGTTAATCTTAATTGGACCGGTTTTGAATATTTACAGGAGCTGGATTCTCATCCAAGAACAAGTACATGTTCGGGAAAGTGACCGTACAGATTAAGCTCGTAGAGGGTGACTCTGCCGGAACTGTCACTGCTTTCTATGTGAGCCAAATTTACCCTATCCTTAATAGTTTAATTTTATTAGATTAAATTCTTCTGGATTGAAAACAGCTCAGCTAGATTGGATTTAGTATCTCTACCTACTCTCTGTTTCCCTCGTGAAAATTCTTAATCCCTGCATTCATTGTTTTTTGTTTTCATCCGGTCAATACTGGATTTTTTAACTAACAATCATTATGAGATTATCCCCCTGTTTTTTTAATCTCAGTAAATGATGAAAGGTTGTAACTTTATACAATCAATTCCTATTGTCTTTATGCTAATGGAAATTGATGGAATTCCAGCGACTCTGACGTCGGTATTGAATTTACTTTTGCAGATGTCATCGGACGGTCCACTGCATAATGAGTTTGATTTCGAGTTTCTGGGCAACACTACAGGGGAGCCTTACTCTGTTCAGACCAACCTCTACATCAATGGCGTTGGCAACAGAGAGCAAAGGCTCGACCTTTGGTTCGACCCAACTACGGACTTCCACTCCTACTCCATTTTCTGGAACCAGCGCCAAGTAGTGTAAGCACAAATTACTTTCCGGCTCTTAGTAAATGGTTTTTTCTTTTTGACTGTGGGAGTCAATCATGTAAATGCTATGATACACGAACCCAGTGTGGGATTGTGGGGGATGATATGAAAGCTGGAAAGTAAAACAACAAAGTTTGGGGTACCCCATGAAAAAGGGCAACGAATCTTGCATGATGATGTCTGTAGGGTCTGTTTTGGTCTATTTGCCTTTGTCATTAGCAAGAATCACTGTTATTATTATCCCTCTTAATCTAATGCATTGCTTCATTTTTGTAGATTTCTAGTAGACGAGACTCCGATTAGGGTACACACCAACATGGAAAGCAAGGGGTTGCCCTTCCCCAAGGACCAGGCTATGGGGGTGTACAGCTCAATCTGGAACGCTGACGACTGGGCCACACAGGGCGGGAGGGTCAAGACCGATTGGTCCCATGGACCCTTTGTTGCATCTTACAAAGGCTTTGACATCAATGCCTGTGAGTGCCCGGCTTCCGTGGCTGGAGCCGAAAACGCCAAGAAGTGCAGCAGCAGCAATGGAGACAAGAAGTACTGGTGGGATGAGCCTGTGCTGTCCGAGCTTAACGTCCACCAGAACCACCAGCTGGTTTGGGTTAAGAACCACCACATGGTCTATGACTACTGCACTGATAGTGCTAGGTTCCCAGTCACTCCAGTCGAGTGTGTGCACCACCGTCACTAGGGTTTGCAGAAGGGGTGGTAAAATGGGAACATGGAATGTTGTGTAAAAAGGATCGGGGTGAAGAAAAAAAAAAACACATAAGACATGTACTCCATGTTGGATTGGTTCCCATTTTTTGGTTACTTGGTTATGATTTTAGTTTGTAAGATAGGGAACGATGAGCATCAATGTGAAATATGAATTTCCTTTTACCATTAGGTAACCCTTTTACTGTTGGTTTTTTGTTTTTACTACCAGACAATGAGACAATGTACTGTGAACTGGGTACAATTTCGTCACGGGCGAGTTATGGGGGAATTGAATTTGAGGTTGATGGTAATGGGTAGGTGGGGAAATGGAGATGAAAGCTATGAAACGGTGAAGAAAAACAGAGGAGAATCAAAAAGAGTGGACCCTGAATTAGGTCATTTTTTGTGGGGGTAAGGTTTTGATTTGGGGTACCCTTTTGGCTTATCGTGGAGGACACAGATGAGCAAAGGGACGCTCTTGGATTTAACAAGAGCTAGAGGTAATTGTGTGTAACCATTGAAGAAGTCTCATCATTAAACAGAGGCCCTTTTCTGCAACTAAGAGAACACTTCGGGTCCATGGCAAAAGAAGCCAATGTCATTAGCAATTTTGAGCTATACACGAGATGACGAGAACATGTGTGACTTGTTTTACATCATGGATCGACTCGTAGAGATTTGAGTTACGAATGTGAGAGTGAAAGATGCATACCAAAACCAACACTATTCTTCATATATATCATATCTGTTATGTTCATATAGTGAAGGTATGTCTGTATTGAGTTCGAGTTCTAATTGATAGCACTACTCTTACATAATGAGTATACGGTCTACCAAGCTAACACTCTTCTTTAAGTGAATTATGAGCTCATAGAGTACGACTTGTTTCAATGGTGGATCGACGTACTTCTAGAGTTTTAAGTTACGACCAAACAAGTGAAACATGTGTATCAAATTAACACTATTCTTCATACATATCATATATGACATTTCACCAAAAAATCATATATGACATGTTCATAAAGTGAAAGTTATGTTCACATCCTAGAATTTTCCCATCGAGTTTGAGTTCTATTTGCTTAGTTTAAACATGCATGTGAAACTTGTCTGAATGATAACAGTACTTATTGAACTTAAATAATGAGTGTAGTTGTGTAGGTCTATCAAGCTAACACTCTTCGTCACATGTATTATGAGCTCATATAGTTAGACGTATGTTCAAATAGAGAGTTTGCCTTTTTATTGTTTATAGGATAAGAACTCATGATTTCTATGACGTCAATTAGATTAGCTAATCAACAGCTCACCGACAAAAATATTTAATTTCTTTCTTTCTACCTTATAACGAAAATGGAAATGAAAGTCTAGCATTGGTTTCTGCAACAAAATGTTGTCGACACTGCTTGAAATTGACTTGGGGGAACTTGGGGAGGAAGAAACCAAAATATTAATAAGCATCACAAACATACAATATCAAATTAATCAACTTGTTTCCAGTGAATTGCAGGTTCCTTCCTTCTTTCATGGGATGGAAGAGTTTTCCTTCTGTACGCTCTTGGCTTCATGCTATAATGCTGAGCCAGATATTTTTTCTTATAACCCTTTGAAAACAAACGTGTAAAAGCGTGAAAACCTTGCGAGGTACTTGTTGTAGACTAGCATGCATGATTGAGTTAAACAAAGGTGCATGGACCCAGAAAATTTAGGACTGTAATTCCCTAACTCGTTAAGGACCTCATAACTTACATATTCAAAGATATAGGTCCCATTACATGAAGGGAGGGGTTGGGAAGAGTTGATGGTTATCCACAAAGATGAATACAATTGATAATCTGGGCCATCTTCGATCAATAATGCAGAACACAAAAGCTGAAATGAGTCATTTTATGAGAATCAAATCATAACAACCAGGGGTGGATTTATTCACAAAATTTTGTGTTAGACAGGGACAAATGACTCGTAATCTATTACTAATTGACACTGCATCGATGTTATTTCACCTTGATCGTATATTACATGTTAGATACTAACATACAACTCAAAAAACCTCGATGCAATGAATGGTAGACCATATATTGTCCATTTAAACGACCATGATATATTTTGGTTAACATTAAATCTCAAAACCATGCATGGACAGAGAGGTACTATAAGCTATTGGGAAGGAGCTACCACTCATTGAAGAAATAGGAGATAAGGTAGATCAGGAAATAGTAAAGGCAATAATCAATAAGCAAACACATCAGGACCCATTGATACCAACTAAGTTTGATCATTGAGTGTAAAAAAGAAAGTGAAGAATCGAGATCCAGAAAAAGACAACTACGGCATCAAATTTTAGTTCATTATAAGCCGAAAGAGCTGCAAGGCACTGATGGAAGTGGGAGACAGAGCTAATTGTACAATTAGCTAAAAGTGATTTATGCAGTTGTTTAACCAAGATGAACAATAGGAGCATATGATCTGATGCATTAAGAGAATATATTTCTTAACCACGGTAAGTAGTGCAGTGAATGCATTAGGTCTCATCATGGAAAATTCATGATATAAAATCTTTATGTCATGAGTTTGAACGTTGGTGTTGTTTAATGTTGTTGCTGAATTATAAACGTGGTCAGGAGATGGGCTGCAATGTCATGTTGGCTAGCGGGCCTTCAGTGGATTAGTTATTGGACCTATAAAGCATTTAGGATACCGCAAACAATTTGAAAGGAGGGTATAAAAAACAAAGAGAATATATTACTTCCTAAATTAGTGTGTATTGGGTTCAATCAAGACACTATAAATGATTAAGCATTTTAGCAATGGCATAGAAGCAATGAAAGTGATCATTGAAACCCTACTATGTACTAATCTCATGTTTCATGACTGTGGAAGTTGCGGTTTTAGCAATGGCATTGAAGAAATGCTATTGATCATTGAAACCCTACAATGTACTGATCTCATGTTTCGTGACTGTGGAAGTGGTAAGAACAACGAAGGAATTAGAAGATAAGCTGCTTCAACAAGAATCTTTGAATGTTGTACAATTCAGTAGGTGGCATATAGTCAATTCCATACGTACCATGTCGCCTATTCTCCTCACACATGAATAAGTTGTACAAGCAAGACTCAAACCTCCTCCATTTGCACCTTCCAAGTAATGAAAAACTGATGCACATTCTAACGGTACATAAACACTACCCCGACCATATGCGCAAAAAGAAAAGTTCCTAAAAAAACACTAGTGATGCGCACTTTCTAATCGTCACGAAGACTACATGTACTGGAAATTATTGTACGTTACAAATCAAGTTATGGTATTAAGTCTCTTTCGAATCCGTAAACCCAATAAAAAGTTCATTTTAAATGTACTCAAATTAGTGCAGTGGAGTACTCTTGAACATAATCAAGAACGTTTTATGGCACTAGCTTTTGATGATGGAACTAATGTACATTTGTTTTTTTTTTTGTAAGGAAAGGGATGTTCACGGCCCTTCCAATGAGGGATCCCTATTTTAAGCCATTTATAGGGATAGGGCATTACACAAACTTCTCGATTATAATTTTACATCTCCACCGTTCATATCTTAGGTCTATATGAGTAGATCACCTCTACAAAATTTCATATGATTTGGTGATCGTTAAGGCTTTCAAAAGTTCAATTTAGTTTTAATGACCTTTAACGGTTTTAGTTTGACATAAGCTGGA
>NC_020493.1:2156653-2172897 GCF_000184155.1 Fragaria vesca subsp. vesca | reverse complement strand
CGTTCAAATCATTAAACTAAATCAAACTTTTGAAAGTCTTAACGATCACCAAATCATATGAAATTTTGTAGAGGTGATCTACTCATATAGACCTAAGATATGAACGGTAGAGATGTAAAAATTCAATTGGGAAGTGGTATAATGCCCTATCCCTAGAAAGTGGCTAAAAATAGGAATCCCTCAATGGAAGGGGGCTGAAGGGATGTTATTCCCGTGGGCGGAATAGCTCATGTATTAATATGATCTTACAAGATCAAGGTATGGTGATCAAAATGACTTTTAATTTACATTCACTGCGCAGATACTCGATTAATACACTTAGAAAGGAATGTAAAAAAATGTACATGTTCAAGATAATATATCCTTCAAAAATGTCCATTTGCCACACTAATCATAATCAAAGATTCAAAATATAAAGAATGGATCTTTCAGCCCAAAGGCTTATTGGGTTGATGGCGCTGTGTAGTTTCACAAGGTCCAAAATTTCAAATAATTGGTAGGTGGCAATTTTCGGGTCGGTGCAAAAAGATTTCAAATAAATGGCAAAAGGCAAAGATAAAAACCGGAGCCGAATATTAAAACTCAGTTTGGGGGAAAATTCAACTAAAATTAGGGTTTTCGTTCATTTTCATGTTCGTCATTGACTCGCTGTCAACGCTTTCGCCTGCTCTCTGTTTCTATGAAGCTATAGCATTCTGGGTTTCTATGTTCTGTTTTCCCTAGCCCAATTTGCGATTCAAGGCTGGGGAGTCACGGAGCAGAACAAGGTAAGAGATGTCTGTTTTTCAAATTTTGAATCGATTTCTACTGAGATCTGTGTGGATTTCTTTCAATTAAAGATAGAAATTGCAGAAGTTGAATGGATTCGGTTTTTGGTTCAGAATTATGTGTTTTTGGTGTTATGTTGGTACTTGGTAGGTTAAATCGTATGGAGAAGAATTGGGTTTGGTCAGGTTTGTATACTTCCATGCATGTATGAATTCCTTTGTGTGTTTGATTGATAAGGTTTTGGTTTATTGAAAATCGTGGGTTATAGGAAATTTGCCAATTGGGTTCTTTCAAAACTGTAGCTTGGATTAAGTTAATGACGTTTATCATGTTGGATGAGGATCTTTTATGTACGATTAAATTCTTAGTTGAGCTAAAGAATTAGATTCAGAAGAGAAATTGAGGTGAGTTTTGAGGTTGTATGGCCGGCGAAGCCAATGTTGAGTGTGCTCTCTAGAAGTTTGCCTCTGATGCTTGTGGAGCAAGGACCTTGTTTGCATATTCTGAGTTTGCATTTGAGTAAATCTTGTGAAGTTTTAGTAACATTAGGTCAAATTTCTTTATAAGGATCCGTTGCATTTTACAATGGTGAAACTGTTGGGGACGATAAATGCAAGGGCGTGTGGGATAGGTCGTTGATAGCAGAATGCTAAAGTGCTGAAGGTTAGGAATGTATTTAAATTTCCCATTGTGTGCCTAGTGAAAATGTTGAATTTGAGGGTACTCCAAGTGGCCAGTAACATTTTGTTGCAATTTCTTGTTTCTTTCTCTATGTACTTACCTTGCAGTTTTAGTGCAATGAAGCATTAGTTTAATGTCTGTTTGCTGATTGCATATGATTGTGCATGAAGTTGTTGCTTTCCTCTTTATTTTTTTGTCTATATGGGCTTAGCATTCGCAAGTAATATTGGTTTTGAAGACTTGATATAATGATTATATACTGAATTATCTGAGGAAGAAATTGTTGTAGCATTTGATTCTGTCTTGGCTTCTTGATATTTCCATGTTTTGATGTGATGGTGATCTCATGCCTGCATGGAGGGTTGTTGCTTTGACTTTAGTTTGGTCTAGAGGGGGTAGGCTTAGTCAAGTAATATCATCCAGAAGCTAAGTTTTGGTCTATAAAGGTTATACTAAAGACAAATTCCTCTTTCTATTATTGGCAGGTATCTCGTTGTATTCCTGTTCAGTACAATTTGGACTTTATGACCAACTTGAAGAAAGTCCATACTAAACAGGATGGATCTAGTCCTGTGGCTGAGATTCTTGCAAAATGGAAAGAGTATAATGACCATCTGGAATCATCCAATGATGGGAGTAAACCTACTCGCAAAGTTCCTGCCAAGGGGTCTAGGAAGGGATGCATGAAAGGTAAGGGAGGACCTGAGAATTCTCGATGCAACTACAGAGGTGTTAGGCAGAGGACATGGGGAAAGTGGGTTGCTGAAATCCGGTCACCAAATAGGGGAAGTAGGCTCTGGCTAGGTACCTTTCCAACTGCAATTGAAGCTGCTCTTGCTTATGATAAAGCTGCCAGGGCCATGTACGGTTCCGCTGCCCGTCTCAACTTTCCTAAGGTTACCTTCTCCAGTTCTGGTAGAGCAACTGTACTGGCTCCTTCCTGTGTAGCGACTTCTGCAGGTTCAGAATCATCGGGAACATCAGGTCACTCTGAGGATTTTTCTCCTCAGGATAAGGTGAATTCACATTCACCTCACATAGTGAACAATGATGTCATCGATCTAAATCAAATGGATCTAAATCAAACTGAGGAGGAAGGATGAAGAATCAAAAGTTATTGGCCTTCTTGGGCATAAATGTATATGTTTAGTTTATATACTTGGGTGATGGGGGAGGGTGTTGGTTGTTGTTAATGGCTGATTAGCTATGTGGTGGAGGGTAGAGTTTGCTTTGTATCTTTGAGATGACAGGAGTGTTGGTACTTAAGATTAAGCAATTTTTCGCTTTCAATGCTCATTTCCTTTTCGATCTTAATGCATCTTGGAATTCATAGTGTAATTTAAGACCTTAGTTTGTCAATTTTTGGCAGGTTGGGTATGTCTATACGATATCTCTACTTTGCCTGTGCCAAAAATTGACAAACGGGTCAACATCTTCACACCAAGTCTTTCGAGAAAAAGGAAAACGTATCTAGGTCAGTTCCTATATTGGATATGGTTTCTAGTTCTTAAAAGATCATCTTCATAGTGATTTGTTTCTACTTTACGCATCTTCCTGTCTTAAATCATCGAATACTGCATTGCTTTGTCTGAAATCATTTTATGCTGCCTTGGGTAGTGTCACTTGCACCTTACTCTTCACCCTAATTTGATCCTTTTTTTTTAATAGCCTAATTCGATTTTTTTTTCTAATCAGTTAAACTACTTAGAAACTAGAATGAGTCTGTTATGGGTCGAACTCACGACTTCTCACATGTAAGAGATTTGAAAATAAAATCGAGTCACGTTAGATAGAAAAAGAAAAAAACAAAAGAGAAAAAAAAAAAGCAAAAAAAAAAAAAATCAATTATGAGTTATGACGTATGACTAGCCCAACAGCACCGACAAGAGCCACAGCATAGAAACCTATATATACTCCAACCTAACTTCATCCCAAAACTATTTCCAAACCCACCACTAAAATCAACCCGCCCTAAAATCCCAGCAAAACTTAGATTAACCCTAATCCCAATTCATGTGGAACAACACCGAAATTCCACCGCCGGCGACGACCTGCGAATCCACGATTCCACCACCGGCCGATCTGGACGAGAAGGCCCGCAGATGGCAGCAGCTCTCCTCCCGCAAGTGGTCATCCACCCGCCACGGCGAACGGCGCGTCGTCGATTCGCGAAAGGAGGACATGCCGCCGGAGCACGTGAGGAAGATCATCAAAGAGCACGGCGACATGTCGTCCAGGAAGTACCGGCACGACAAGCGCGTCTACCTCGGCGCTCTCAAGTTCATCCCTCACGCCGTGTACAAGCTCCTGGAGAATATGCCGGTGCCGTGGGAGCAGGTCCGTAACGTGAAGGTGCTGTACCATATCACCGGAGCGATTACATTCGTGAACGAGACGCCGCTGGTTGTGGAGCCGATCTACATGGCGCAGTGGGCCACAATGTGGATCATGATGCGGAGGGAGAAGAGGGATCGCCGGCAATTCAAGAGAATGAGGTTTCCGGCGTTCGATGACGAGGAGCCTGTGCTGGATTATGCTGATAATTTGCTAGATGTTGAGCCGCTCGAGGCGATTCAGCTTGAGCTGGACAAGGATGAGGATTCTGCTGTGTATGACTGGTTTTATGACCATAAGCCTCTAGTGAAGACCAGGATGGTGAATGGGCCGGGTTACAGGAAGTGGCAGCTCTCGCTGCCGATTATGGAGGCTCTTTACAGGCTTTCTGGACAGGTAATTTCCAATTTGACTGACAGGAACTATTTCTATTTGTTTGATAAAGAGTCGTTTCTGACAGCCAAGGCATTGAATATTTGTATACCAGGTGGGCCAAAATTCGAGCCGTTGTTTAGGGATACGGAGACAGGGGAGGAGGATTGGAATGAGTTTAATGACATAAACAAGCTCATTATTCGGTCTCCGCTGAGATCAGAGTACAGGATTGCATTCCCTAGTCTTTACAATAGCCGGCCCAGGAAGGTAAAGCTCTCTGTTTATCACACACCTATGGTTATGCATATTAAATCTGAGGATCCTGATCTGCCTGCATTTTATTATGATCCATTGCTAAACACAATACCTAGCACTAACCGGAACAGTTATGATAGTTGTGAGGAAGATGATGAATTTGTTTTGCCTGAAGGGGTGGAGCCTCTTTTGAGTCATACTGAGCTTTATACTGATACCACTGCTGCTGGGATTTCCCTGTTTTTTGCACCATGCCCTTTTAACATGAGGTCTGGGAGGACTCGTCGGGCACAGGATATTCCTCTTGTGTCAGAGTGGTTTAAGGAGCATTGTCCTCAGTCTTATCCAGTTAAAGTTCGAGTCAGCTATCAGAAGTTGTTGAAATCTTTTGTGTTGAATGAGGTGCATCGTAGGCCTCCCAAGGCACACACGAAGAAGGACTTGTTTCGTTCTCTTCAGGCTACTAAGTTTTTCCAGACTACTGAGCTTGATTGGGTTGAAGCGGGTCTTCAAGTCTGTAAGCAGGGTCATAACATGCTGAATCTGTTGATACATAGGAAAGGTCTGAACTACCTTCACCTTGATTATAATTTTAATCTCAAGCCTGTGAAAACCCTGACAACAAAAGAGCGCAAGAAATCTCGGTTTCGTAATGCTTTTCATCTGTTGCGTGAAATCTTGCGGTTGACAAAGCTTGTAGTTGATGCTCAGGTCCAGTTCCGTTTGGGTAATGTTGATGCCTTTCAACTGGCTGATGGTCTGCAGTACATGTTTTCTCATGTTGGTCAGTTAACTGGAATGTACCGTTACAAGTACAGGTTGATGCGGCAGATTAGAATGACCAAAGATTTGAAGCACTTGATTTACTACCGTTTCAAGACTGGGCCGGTCGGAAAAGGGCCGGGATGTGGATTCTGGGCACCAATGTGGAGGGTGTGGCTGTTCTTCCTTCGTGGCATAGTCCCTCTTCTGGAACGGTGGTTGGGAGGTTTACTTGCTAGACAATTTGTAGGGCGACATTCTGTGGCAAAGAGAGTAACTAAGCAGCGTGTCGAAAGCAATTTTGAACTGGAGTATCGAGCAGCTGTCTTGAAAGATATTCTGGATGCGATGCCAGCGGGCATGAAGCAAAATAAGGCGAAAACAATTATGCAGCATCTCAGTGAGGCATGGCGTTGTTGGAAAGCAAATATTCCATGGAAGGTTCCTGGTATGCCTGCTCCCGTTGAGAATATAATTCTTCGTTATGTCAAGGCAAAGGCAGATTGGTGGACACATGGTGCTCATTATAACCGTGAACGTATTAAAAGAGGTGCTACAGTGGATAAGACAGTTTGTCGAAAGAATCTCGGAAGATTAACTCGCCTTTGGCTAAAGGGAGAGCAGGAGCGACAACACAATTATCTCAAAGATGGTCCATATATTTCAACAGAAGCAGTGTCAATTTACACAACTACTGTGCTTGGTTGGAGTCAAGAAACTTCCAACATATTCCATTTCCTCCTCTGTCATATAAGCATGATACCAAACTCCTTATCCTTGCTCTGGAGAGGTTGAAGGAATCTTATACTGGAGCAGTAAAATTGAACCAGCATCAAAGAGAGGAGTTGGGTCTCATTGAACAAGCCTATGATAACCCCCATGAGGCGTTGATACGGATAAAACGTCACTTGATATCACAGCGTGCCTTCAAAGATGTGAGCATAGAGTTCATGGATCTGTACAGCCATCATATTCCAGTTTTTGAGATTGATCCTCTTGAGAAGATTACAGATGCATATCTTGATCAATATCTGTGGTATGAGGCTGACAAACGTCAGCTCTTCCCAAACTGGATCAAGCCTGCAGACTCAGAGCCACCCCCACTTTTGGTCTACAAATGGTGTCAGGGAATAAACAATCTAGAGAATATATGGGACACAAGTGAGGGGGAGTGTGTGGTGATGCTTCAGACAATGCTTGAGAGATTTTCTGAAAAGATTGACTTGACACTGCTAAATAAGCTTCTACGTCTTGTTCTTGACAACAACCTTGCTGATTACATCACTGCAAAAAACAATGTCTTATTGTCTTACAAAGATATGAGTCATACAAATTCCTATGGTCTCATGTGGTCTGCAGATTGCGTCATTTGTTTTACAGTATTATGGGCTGGTTTTGGATCTAATGCTTCTTGGATTGACTCAGGCCAGTGAAATTGCAGGTCCACGGCTGAAGCCGAATGAGTTCATGACTTATGGGGACACAAAGGTTGAGACTCACCATCCTATCAAGGTGTACTCTCGATACATAGACAGGGTGCATATCTTATTCCGCTTCACTCACGAAGAGGCTAGGGACCTTATCCAGCGATATCTTACTGAGCATCCAGATCCGAATAATGAAAATATGGTTGGATATAATAATAAGAAGTGCTGGCCAAGAGATGCAAGGATGAGGCTCCTGAAACATGATGTCAATCTTGGAAGGAGTGTCTTTTGGAATGTCAAGAACCGTCTCCCTCGAAGCATAACAAGTTTGGAATGGGACAACAGCTTGGTTTCTGTTTACAGCAAGGAAAATCCAAATTTACACTTCAGCATGTGTGGATTTGAAGTGAGAATACTTCCCAAGATAAGAATGAGTACGAAGGAACACCAAAGAGATGGAGTTTGGAACTTGCAGAATGAACAGACAAAGGAAAGGACTGCTGTTGCTTTTCTACGTGTTGATGATGAATACATGAAGGCATTTGAGAATCGTGTAAGGCAGATCCTCATGTCCTCAGGGTCTACAACCTTCACAAAAGTTATCAACAAATGGAATACAGCCCTTATTGGTCTTATGACTTACTTCCGTGAAGCAGTTGTGCATACACCAGAGCTGTTAGATTTACTGGTCAAATGTGAAAATAAAATTCAGACCCGCATTAAGATTGGATTGAATTCCAAGATGCCAAGCAGATTTCCACCTGTCATTTTTTACACTCCAAAAGAAATTGGAGGACTTGGCATGTTATCTATGGGTCACATATTGATTCCACAGAGTGACCTCAGATACTCTCGGCAGACGGAAATTGGTGTGACACACTTTAGGAGTGGAATGAGTCATGAAGAGGAGCAGCTGATTCCAAATCTTTACCGTTACATACAACCATGGGAGAGTGAGTTTGTAGATTCACAGCGTGTTTGGGCAGAATATGCACTAAAAAGGAAGGAAGCTCTGGCACAAAATCGGCGTCTTACCCTTGAAGATTTGGAAGATTCATGGGATAGGGGAATACCACGCATAAATACATTGTTCCAGAAGGATCGACACACTTTAGCATATGACAAAGAGTGGAGAGTCCGCACAGATTTTAAGAAGTACCAAATCTTGAAGCAAAATCCTTTCTGGTGGACACACCAAAAGCATGATGGGAAATTATGGAATCTCAACAATTATAGAACTGATGTGATCCAAGCTCTTGGAGGAGTTGAGGGAATACTTGAACACACCTTATTCAAAGGTACATACTTCCCTACTTGGGAGGGTCTCTTCTGGGAAAAGGCATCTGGATTTGAGGAATCGATGAAGTATAAAAAGTTGACAAATGCTCAAAGATCTGGCCTCAACCAAATCCCCAATCGTAGGTTCACACTTTGGTGGTCGCCTACCATAAATCGAGCCAATGTCTATGTCGGTTTTCAAGTGCAGCTGGATCTAACTGGAATATTTATGCATGGGAAGATCCCAACCTTGAAGATATCACTGATTCAGATATTCCGTGCACACTTGTGGCAGAAGATTCATGAAAGTGTTGTGATGGATCTTTGTCAGGTTTTGGATCAGGAATTGGATGCTTTGGAAATTGAGACTGTGCAGAAGGAAACCATACATCCCAGGAAGAGTTACAAAATGAACAGCTCTTGTGCAGACATTCTTCTCTTTTCTGCTCATAAATGGCAAATGTCAAAACCTAGTCTTGTGGCTGAGCCAAAGGACGAGTATGATCAGAAAACAAGCAGTAAGTACTGGATAGATGTGCAACTCCGTTGGGGAGATTATGATTCTCATGATATTGAACGTTACACCAGGGCGAAGTTTATGGACTATACGACTGATAACATGTCTATCTATCCTTCTCCGACAGTAGTGATGATTGGAATTGATTTAGCTTATAATGTGCATTCTGCCTTTGGTAACTGGTTTCCTGGATCAAAACCACTGATTCAACAGGCAATGAACAAGATCATGAAGTCAAATCCAGCATTATATGTGTTGAGGGAGCGTATAAGGAAAGGATTGCAGTTGTATTCCTCTGAGCCTACAGAGCCATATTTGTCTTCCCAAAACTATGGGGAGCTCTTCAGCAATCAAATTAAATGGTTTGTTGATGATACAAATGTGTATCGTGTTACAATGCACAAGACTTTTGACGGAAATCTTGTTACAAAACCAATCAATGGTGCTATTTTCATGTTCAATCCAGGGACTGGGCAGCTGTTCTTGAAGGTTATCCACACGAGTGTGTGTGGGCAGGACAGAAGCAACTTGGGCAGTTGGCTAAGTGGAAAACTGCAGAAGAAGTTGCTGCTCTTGTGCGTTCTCTACCTGTTGAAGAACAGCCAAAGCACATTATTGTGACTCGTAAGGGAATGCTCGACCCATTGGAGGTTCACTTGCTGGATTTCCCAAACATAATTATAAAAGGAAGTGAACTGCAGCTTCCATTCCAGGTTTGCTTGAAAATTGAGAAGTTGAATGATCTGGTACTAAAGGCTACTGAGCCACAGATGGTTCTTTTTAATGTCTACGATGATTGGTTGAAGAGTGTTTCATCATATACTGCATTCTCTCGGCTCATTCTGATTCTTCGGGCACTACATGTGAACAGAGACAAAGCAAGTATGTTGTTGAAGCCTGACCGTACAGTCATTAGTGAGCCACACCACATTTGGCCTTCTCTTTCTGATGAGCAATGGATGAAGGTTGAGCGTGCTCTAACAGATCTCATACTGTCAGACTATGGTAAAAAGAATAATGTGAGTACATCAGCCCTCACACAGTCTGAGATTCGTGATATAATACTTGGAGCAGAGATTACTCCACCGTCTCAACAGAGGCAAGAGATAGCCGAGATTGAGAAACAGGCTAGAGAAGCAAGTCAGCTGACAGCACTCACCACAAGGACCACAAATGTGCATGGAGATGAGCTTATTTCCACCACTACTAGTCAATATGAGCAAGCTTCATTCAGGTCCAAAACTGATTGGCGTGTGAGAGCAGTATCAGCCACAAATCTACATCTTCGTGTCAACCATATATATGTGAGTTCAGAAGATACAAAGGAAGCGAGTTACACATACATCATGCCAATGAACATTTTGAAAAAGTTTATCTGTGTTTCTGATCTGAGGACACAAATTGCTGGTTACTTGTATGGTATAAGCCCACCTGACAACCCTCAGGTTAAGGAAATCCGCTGCATTGTGATGCCACCACAGTGGGGCACCCATCAGCAAGTTCATCTTCCATCAACTCTTCCTGAGCATGATTTTCTCAATTGTTTGGAACCTCTGGGATGGATGCACACCCAGCCAAATGAACAACCTCAGCTTTCTCCTGAGGATTTGACAGCTCATACTAACATGTTGGAGAATTCAAAGCAGTGGGATAGGGAGAAATGCATTATTATGACCTGTGCTTTTACTCCAGGTTCCTGCTCGTTAACTGCGTATAAAGTTACTCCATCTGGTTATGAGTGGGGATGTTATTCTAATAAGAACACCGGAAGAAACAGTAATCCACTAGGTGGATACCTTCCAACTCACTATCAGAAGGTCCAGATGCTTCTCACTGACCGCTTCCTTGGTTTCTACATGATTCCTGATGATTGTCCATGGAACTTCAATTTCATGGGAGTGAGGCATGTGACATGAAGTATGGCGTCAAGCTTGGACCACCCAAGGAGTACTATCACGAGGAACACCGACCAACCCATTTCATGGAGTTCAGCGAACTAGATAAGGATGATCCAATGGAGCTAGATCGAGATGATTCCTACGCATAGTCTTCTTCGTTTTTCCTGGTAATTTTCTCATTCACTTTAAACTTGCAGTGAGAGTGAGAGTAGTGTATTTCCATCATATTATGGAGACTGTTCCAGAGCTTGCCATGTTCCCCTAGATGCTATCTCTTCTTTTTTCCTTTTTCTCATTTGCTGAGGATTCTTGTTCAGTTTATTTGCTATATTTTGAAATAAAGTTGTTCAGATTGTTTTCTCTTCGTGTGTCCTTGAACTTTTATTTGCACTTGCAGTTTTCACTTCAGTTCATTATAACCTGCAATATATTGCTTTCAGAAGTTGGCTGCATTAAATTGTTGTTGTTTTCTTTTTTTAAGCATTGAAGAGGTATTGAATTTTTTTTTTGGTGGTGAAAAAACCTTTATTCATAAAAACGTCTAATACATACCCATATGATCCATAACTGATGGATACCGATTGAAGAGATATTGATGGATACCGATCGACCCCAATACATGAAGATGTGACTGAATGATTCTTGTATGCCTTTGTTATATACACATAGGATTTGGAATCTGACTAATCTATATTTTAAATAAGATGTGATGCATATTATAATTTGAGGTATCTTTGATTTCATGGACTAAATTCAGCCGACAAACTTCTTGCATACATGATGCCAGGCAACATGGGACTCAAAATTTAAGGGCATGATTTGCATCCTTCAACTGATAAACAAAGGCCACAGGTATTATGTTTCAGGTTTTTGGTCAAGCAGTCTTATTTGATGAATTTTTTTCTCCCCCCCCCCCCCCCCTTTTTATGTCATAATAATGATATAATTTAGAGATTTTTATATACTGCAGCATGCAGTGTGTTTAATATTTTATCTGCCTGATTAGTATCTTTTCTTCATTATGAAGCAAAAACTTGTTCTGGCCTGACTTTGGCTTTGAGAAGAGCAAAAATAAAGAGGTTGTGTGACTTTGTTTGAATTTTGAGGTCTTCTCCTACTGTAGACAGTTGGGTTTGGCTTGCATTTACCACCCATTACTCAAAATACAGTGTGTTCTTGTTGGATTCGGAGCAAGTATAACTGTATCAGTAGTAAGGCAAAATTGACCAGTGTGCTCTTCCTAGATCAATTCGCACGGTTGAAGGAACAAAGGAAGCCATTAATGGAGATGAAGGCGTTGGTTGAGTTCATAACTTGGTGCAGCATTTCATTCTTGTATTATTATTTGTTAATTAGGTAGGGGAATACTAGAGAGTTCAAATCAAACACTGGCACTCCAAAGGCCAACTGGAAAACTGTCTTTATATTTGCACAATTGTACCTACTACTTTTCCAGCTAACCCCAGCTGTGTCCCAAAAGTCCATAGCAGTCTAATAAGGAGGTTTTGATGAGTCTTTTATGGCCCCAATGCAAAACTCTTATGCCACATTGTAATATAAGAATAATAGACTAACAAACTGCAGAGAAAAAATCTCTAAAACAATGAAATTCAAAGTAAATAAAATCAAAATAGGGGAAAACTAATCTTTGGTTCTATGTCTATCATATTGGAACATATCAAATCTGCCGGAATGAAATGACCTCAAACAACCCGGCAATCTGCCGGACTTTGATGTCTAGTCTATAATATGTCATAAGTGAGAACTTCTGAGCTGTGTAAACAGTGCCCTAAACCTAAAGAATGCAAAATGTTCCTTTTTCTTTATGAAAACAATTAAACATCGGCTCTATCACATCAGACACCATAATTAGTTTTATCAAGTAACAACATTATAACAAGGACAACTAATTTGCTTGAATTATACTTTAGCAGTTTTGCCTCTAGCAGCTTCAATTACCACAAATAAGGATTTCGCATCTCCTATTCTCCTTATCAAAGTCTAAACAATGCAAAATGACCTTATTTGTTTATGAAACTATGATTTTCCTTCTCCACCATCTTTACTTTACTCTATTTTTGACCACCTACTTCACTACTGTAGTGCACAGAGATTCCAGTTGTAGTTGAATGTCTTTTTGTAAAGTATGCATATGTTTCCCTTCACACTCTTTTAACCATTAAGCTCTCACTCACTCACGTCCCCTCACTCACCTCTTCACCAAAATTCAAACCACTCCATTTCTTTTTCTTCCGCGTAATATCAAAGTATCAAACTTTCCCCAGATCCCACCCCAAAGACTCAACCTTTACAAACCTCATCACACATGGGACCCATTATCAACCTCAACCTGGAAGACACACGTCCTCCCCCAAAATCCCAAAGCCACCCATCCCTCTCCTATATAAACCCCAAACCCCCCAAACGCAACTCACTTCAATAGTCTCAAAACAGCATCATAGATTTGCGTCAACACCCAAAACCACTATTATCCCAAATACTCTCATTTTGTTCCTCACATGGCTAGAGTTGGTCTGGTTTGGCTAGTTCTTCTAGCTGGGATCCTTGCGGTGCAGGCAACGGCTCAAAAATCTGAGCTGAACCCAACTGAGGTTAAGCCCAAGAATGAGGTTCTAGCAGCACATTCAGATTCCGATTCAGGTTCAGGTTCAGATCAGAGTAGTGTTTCTGTTGCTGAAGAGCCATCTCATAGTATGGAGGAGTCTCAAGTGGCTGAAGGTCCATCTATCAGAAAGTTGGGGTCATCAAAGCATCACCAAGATAAGTCTGTTGCTGGTGGAGGTGTCATTATTGGTGGGCTTGTCACTGCCATTTTTGCAGCTGTGTTTTGTTACATCAGGGTCACCAGGAAAAGGGGTGGTGTTTATTAAGCTCCATTGATTTCAGGGTAGTTAGTACTTAGTAGTTAGTAGTGTAGTGATTTTGATCCACACAGAAACAAAATACATGATATCAGTGTAGTCAAGTTTAGCGCTTTATTTGTTCATATATGATGATATATTAGATTGAGATTATCAAGTTCCTCCAATTTTTGTGCATCTCTGTTCTCTAAATGCTTTCTTTTTCTCTTGGTTTTTCCAAAGTCCAAGTCGATGAGGTGTGGCCTGGTTTTCTGGCACAATCTAGGTGGAGATTTAGTATCTAAAACATAAAGTAGTTTTCCATCACCTGAAAGAAAAGAAATGCAAAAAGAGGCTGTTCTCAAAACCTAACACTGCAGATGTTTTTCTGTTCTACACTTTTGCTTTTGGTAAATATCAGCAGCTCTGAAAGCTTCTATGCCATTTGAGATCTGCTGCAAACTTTATTAATCAACATAGTTTCCTCAAGAATTACCAATGCTCCAAACTTTCAATCACTAATTGTAAATGAAGTAGTACAAATTGTTTCCTTCACCTGAAAGAAAAGAAAAGCAAGAAAAGGCAGTTCTCAGAAAACTGATCCTGCAGATATTGTTCTGTTCTGCTTTGATGAAATCAGCTTGGAGATCTTCCCAAGCTTATTATTTAATCATTTGCAGAGAAACCTGAATATGAAGACGGGGTTCCAAAAGAAAACCAAAGTTTTAAACTATAAAATTTTCAATTAGTGCTTGCATCATTGATTCAATTCATGCATACTTTAGTAGTCTAAGAAAGTGGGATAATGCCAAAGCATATAATTTTCTATATTATGCTAAGTCCAGGTCGGTGCCTCTTTTGCAAACCCAAATATAATTCATAAAATGAGAAGCTTTGATTTAAATTTCTGCTGCATATGGTTTTCCATAATATGATATCAGAATTGAACGCGGAATCAGGTAGATGCATAGAGTAATATTACATGCATGGCGAGATTGATTGCTGCCCGATTCGTTTTGAAAAAGAAGAGTCAAACAGGGAACTGGAAGATGACAAATCTTCCAGGTTTTCACATGGAAGGAGTTGGACTCAATTCTTTCTTTTGGAACCAACCACATATATTCTTGCTTCTTTAGTCAGTAATCTAATGTTTTTCTGGATCTTTTTTCTTTTATATATGTATTCAGCTACACCAAACCTTACTTTTGTCTTTGTCATGCATGATTCGAGCAAATAAATTCTTACAGGTTCCTTTCATAGCAACTTCCCATGGTGCATGTCATGGTGATCACATGTACAAGTTTACATCAGATGATCAGAAAAAAGTGTTGATGTAGCTGTGGTATGCATGAAGATTAGTGACATTATCTTCGTTCAACGAGATGATAAGAAGTTTACATGGTCATTTTTTGTTTATTTGTAATGTGTAATGCGATTCATCGAATGCACCGTCTCAACTCTCAAGTTTATGAGCAACTTACAGCTTTTCTTCAAAAATGAAGAAGAGCAAAACAAGTAATAAACAAAAAATTGAAGTGAGTGCAATTTCTTAACTTTCACAAGTCCCCTTCCTAGATCCTCCCTGGTCGTATTCTATCTGAATTAAGTTTATTTGCACCATAATCTCTTCGAGTTGACCTTCGTGATATTACTATCTTACTCTCTAGAATTCACAAACCTCTTGGGGTTGACCTTACTTTATCAAAGCCTTGTGATCAAGTCCAAGTTCTCTTGTGAATTAAAAACCAGTTCACAAACTTGACTGTAAGATCTTTATTACAATCCCCAACTCGTGGTTTAGCAGCAATGAAAGGAAAAGGAAGAACCCCGTTCCTTTTCGTGGTTCATAAGGAACTGTCATCATGTGTCTTCAAAATGCTTAGTTAGATGTGTGTCATTGTCATTACAGACAGTGCTGCATTATTGCCATCTACGATCAGTCATCCTCTATGAACCAGAAACTAAATACGTAGCAGCTATTCGGTACCAAATTGAAATTTTCAGAGGAGACCTCTAACCAATATGTTTAGTAATGGAGGAGATGGGGTGGTTTAAGAAGGATGGCCCTTAAATGATAGCCTTAAAGAGAAAGATGGTTTTGAAGACTGCAACATAACATGAATTAACTTTCCTGGCAGGTAACGGTATTAAGATTTAAGAGTAAGGCAGCATTGAAGAGAAATTGAGGTCTTGAAATATATGATTCAATGAAAGGTTGAGAGGTTGGGATTGGTAGTAGTAGGGTCTGATCAATAACCGATTCCATGAATTAGACAAGTGATCATTTTTGTGGCCAAATTATCTGTTCATTAGCTGGTGGTTTTGTTCACAAATCACAATCATCTTTTGCCCTTTTCTCAATAACCTTACCATTTATTGGGGAAGTGTTGGTTGGAAGAAGGACAAACCTGTTGCATCCTTTTGATCCCCAATAGCAAGTCGCGACCTGGTTTTAACTCTAAAATGTAATCTCTTAATCCACTTAGCGTGTCTTCATGACACTGAAATTTGTAACGTCACAAATAACTGTGCTATATGCTTAGGAGTGACATATTTGGAGCCTAAAAGCCACAATAACATATTCAAAAGTCATAATATCGTTCTTATTATAAGGTCAACATTGAATATCAGTCTCTTAGAAAAACACCAAAACATCATTTTTTCACCGATATTTGTGAGACATTTTTTTTTATATCAAAATTGCATGTTCTTATTTTTTAAAAGAAACCTCTCATTTGGTAGAACATAATTCCAAAAGGCTCCTGATGAACTGATCAGATTCAATAATGTCAACCCAAATCAAGGCAAAAAAACAAAAAAAACAAAAAACAAAAAAACAAAAATGTTTTAGCTGAAGAACACTCAAAGGGCCTTATAAATTAGTACGGGCCTGCTCACCCTAAACCCTGTCCAGAAGTTTCCAGAAGCCCAAGTCCACCTACACAATGCAAAAGCTCTAACAAACTTCTCTTTGCGCCATAACCGTCTTCACTGTCACGCTTTTCTCTCTTTCCCTCCAAACTAACAAACTCACACACCAAAAAGACCATTCTCTCCCTCTCCCTCTTCTTCTTCTCTCTCTCTCTCT
>NC_020493.1:2153048-2156633 GCF_000184155.1 Fragaria vesca subsp. vesca | reverse complement strand
ACACTACTACTCTCTCTCTCTCTCTCTCTCTCTCTCTCTCTCTCTCTCTCTCTCTCTCTCTCTCTCTCTCTCTCTCTCTCTCTCTCTCTCTCTCTCAACAACCACACCACACCAGACCTTCACTGAACCAACAATGGCGTCTTCTTCTTCTTCCTACTGCACCCGCTGGCACGCCATGTTCTACATCACCCTCGCCGTCATCCTCGCCGCCGTCTCCATCTCCACCACCCTCAGCTCCGACTCCAACTCCGACTCCGACTCCCAAACCCCCCAGTCCTCCACCGCCATCAGCCACGTCATCTCCCTCAGCGCCTCCAGAACTCTCCGCTCCTCCGGCTTCACCATCACGGCTGCTCTCCTCCAAATCTCACCGGAGCTCTTCCTCACCTCCCCGAACTCCACCATCTTCGCGATCGCCGACTCCCACATCTCCAACGCCTCTCTCCCTCCTCACCTCCTCCGCGACATCCTCAAGTACCACACCTCGCCGGTTAGGGTTTCCATCGAAGACCTGATCAACCAGCCTCAAGGCTCTTGCTTGCCGACTCTCTACCGGAACAAGACCGTCGCGATCACCAAGATTGATCGGAGGAATCGGACGGTCCAGATCAACCGGGTCCGGATCTCCCACCCGAATCTCTTCCAAGAAGGATCCGTCTCGATCCACGGCGTTCCTTCCCCGTTCGCGGCTGTGGATACCGAATATGACGTCATCCACGGACCTGAGTGCGACGCGGATTTTGGCGTCGTTTCTGGTTCTGGCGGACTGAAGAAGAAGAAGAAGAAAACGACGAGTCGTGTGGAGTGGGCTCGGATTGTTCGGCTGCTGAGCTCGAAGGGGTTTGTGTCGTTTGCGATTGGGCTGCATTCTGTTCTTGATGGGATTGTTGAAGACGAGAGAAACGTGAGCTCTGTGACGATTTTTGTGCCGCCAAGATTGGAGCTTGGAGGTGATCGTCATTATCCTCAGGCTTTGCTTGAGAAGGTTGTGAGGTTCCACATTGTGCCTCAGAGGCTTACACACAAGGAGCTTATGGCACTGCCTGCGAGGACTCTGCTCAAGACTATGGTTCATGGTGACCAGCAGCCTCTTGAAGTCACTGGGGTTGTGAGCTTCATGCCGGAATTGGTCATCGATGGCGTGAGGATCGTGGCGCCTGACACCTATGTTTCAGAGAGCGTGGTTGTCCATGGGATTTCTCGAGCTTTCGAGGTGAATGATCTGCCTAATACCCAATAAAGAGTAGATTTTAGCTAGCTCTTAAGCTTAGTGTTGAGCATGTTAGATTTCTTGGTTTGGAAATGTTGGAGTGCATGGTGTTTGCATAGTGTAACATTGTTTTTGCTGCCTTGCAAGAACAATGCTGCAGAAGCTGTGATGTGTAGCAGGTTCATTTTTGTGTTTAGTGAATAGAAAATTGATGCTACTAGAAAATTAAGGCAACTGTGATTTGATAAATGGTAGTACAAGTTCATGACTGTTCATTGCCTATCAGATATGTCACTGTGATCAGATTTATGCTACTACACATACATGACATTACCTGTTAGATACATGCTGTCAGAAACTCATGAATGCATGACACCAGTAGTCGAAGACTAAGTTTCAACAGTAGCATGCTTCTAAACAATCATTGAAAAGCCTTGTTCCATGCCAAAACAATGTATCAATGAAAATCTACTTAAGTAGCATCAAGCTTAGGGTGTGAAATTGCGGCAGAGATTTGGGATCGTCTCCCCACAAAGGATTATCCAAGTCTGTATGTACACACTAGCATTTAACAAAAATTTCTGTAAGGGAGCCAGAGAAAGGATTTAACTAACAGATGGCCAAAGAGATTATCATTACCAATTTCCATGAATTTTGAGACTGAAGCGCACAAATAAAGAAACAAATCAACAAAAACCATGTCACTTAGTTTGTTTGCTCACACTATGAGACAATGATCAGTACAAGAGCCTATCATTTTATGAAACAAGAACCAAATCTCTAGATAATTGAGCCATGAGTCATGAGTCATGACTGCAGGCATACAAATTCAACGGTTGAAGGCACTATTCTTCCGAGGTGACGCTTGGCATGATGTATTGCCTGTCCTTCCCCTTGCACTTCTGAAAAATCTCTATCCAGCCAATCAACGCAACGCCGGCCAGGAACATGTTATGGAAGAGGCAGTTCTCCCTCTCTATCCAGCCAATCACGCCAACGCCGGACAGGATCAATAACAAGTTTCTCCAATGCGGCAGCCTCCATTACAAAGTAGAGCGCGAGTTCATCATGACAATGAGTACCACGATACCCTACTATCTCTACTACCTTGAGGTAATCACGGGGGAATCTGGAAATTCTGCCCATCTTCCTGCATTTATATCCAGGCCTCGTACGCTTACACTTGTGCAACTTCAACACCAGTCTATGTAAGTAGGGAGATGCCTCAATGAAACGTTTAAAATTAGGAATATCATCTTCACAGTGAGAATCAAGTTTCAATTCTAAATGCCTGAGATTTGATAATATAGGAAACACATCCTTCTGATTGTAGCCCCCTCCGCTTATATCTAATCTGAGAGTCTCTAGTTGTGAAATACAAAATGAAAGTCGGGTGAAGAGACGCTCTATGGATCTCACTCGATGAAATTTCATGATGGAGGTCATGTAGGATACATCTACAAGCAACGGTACGTTAGTGAGAGACATGTTTTCCACCTCCATACCAGAAAGATGGAAAGAGACAAGCTTCACATCACGAACCTCAATTCTTTTGAGGCGAATACAATCTATCAACGTTAAATGCGTCAAGGAAATAGAGAGGCCAACAACTCTGAGATCCACAAGATTGTGGGCAGCATTCACAATTAATCGTTCAAGAGCAGCACAGTTCGACAAGAAGTACTCGAGCACTTCTCCAGTCACATCAACACGTCTAAAATGGAGAACTTTGAGGAACTTGAATCCAATATCCTCACAAGAATGATGACTTAATAGTTTCTTGGGAAAAGGATACAGAGGACACTGATCACCTGTATAACCAGAATCTGTGTAAAACTCCAACTCAAGTATTTCGACTTTCTTATTCATAGCAAACTGAATCCAATTAAGAACGTCTCCGGCAAACCGAGGATACATAATAAAACAAACCCTGAACCGTGTGATAATCAGATTACTATATTGCTGAACCGCACCATTTACCAAGTTGACATATCTCTCGCTATATTCATAATTTTCCGATTGATAATTTTCCGGTCGTTGCAGTTGAAGGAACCTGTAATAACCTTTAGCAATAACGAACCTAGCATCAGAAAAGTCGAGATTTGTTGCAGATTTCCATGTGTTCCATCGCTTAGAGAGAATAGCAGTGGCTGCTGATTCCTTAACAGGTAACCGAAGGACTATCAAAGAAAGAAGATCATCAGGCAACGCAGTGATTCGGTCCTCCAAGTCATAATGATCACCCTTGCTTTTCTCACTCTTTCTCTCCATTGAAGCTGATTCAGGTCTAATCGCGAAGGGTTAAATTACCAGAGAGCAAGAAACAAGTATCTTCGATATGAATACGTGAATATATATATATATATATATATAGG
>NC_020493.1:2106997-2153028 GCF_000184155.1 Fragaria vesca subsp. vesca | reverse complement strand
CTACTCTCTCTCTCTCTCTCTCTCTCTCTCTCTCTCTCTCTCTCTCTCTCTCTCTCTCTCTCTCTCTCGTTAAGGCATCAACCGTCGAAGCCTCGACGGCGACACTCCTCAGCCACGCCGGCGACGCTCCTCGGCCTCGACACGACGAACCTCAGCTCATGCTTGAATCTAGATCCGGCTCGTGCTTCGTCGTCAAAGCTCGCCGATCTCTGACTCCAGCCACTTATTCCGAGCAGAACTGCGAGGTCCTCAGCCACGCCGGCGACGCTCCTCTGCCTCGACACGACGAACCTCAGCTCGTGCTTGAATCCAGATCCAGCTCGTGCTTCATCGTCAGAGCTCGCCGATCTCTGACTCCGGCCACTTATCCCGAGCAGAATTGAGAGGCGCTGACGCTTCTGGTTGTGCTCCCGCTCGTGGAGTCGGACTGTGTGACGATGGCATCTGACGGATCTGCATGGTGGTGGCTTTGGATCGACGGATCGGAATGTGTAGATCGGCTACATCGCTCCTCAAGAAGTAAGATCCAAGGTCGAGGTTGATTTCTCCGAGGTTAGGGTTTAATTCTCCGTCTTCCTTCCTCTGTATCATTGACTATCTATATATGTGTTTGTATGTGATTGGGATTTGTTTGAGTTTGCAGTACAAAGAAGAATACAAATGTGCGGCTGGGTATACCGAATCCAAACTGTGGGCATGCACCTTGTTGAATAGAATAGCTAGGTTGCAGTGTTGTGATTTCTTGTGAATTAAGTGCAGTATGTTGCAATTCTGTTCTCAAAATATATTTCTGCTCAAGTTATAAGTTTCTTTCATGTGTGATTACAAGTATAGCATTAGTTATTGATTTCATTTTTTGTGTTATTGATGTATCTATCAACGGGAAGACAACAAACATGTATATTAGAGGGTAATAAGTCGGTTACTGAGTGTTAGTAATTTGGTTACAGGGGGTCAGTAACTAGTTACTAGGTGTCAGTAACTGGTTAGTGGGAGTCAGTAATGGTTTACTGGGTGTCAGTAACTGGTTAGTGAAGGTCAGTAACTGGTTACTAAGTGTTAGTAACGGGTCAGTAACTGGTTATTGGGGGTCAGTAACTGGTTATTGGGTGTCAGTAACTGGTTACTGGGTGTAAGTAACTGGTCAGTAACTGGTTACTGGGTGTAAGTAACTGGTCAGTAACTGGTTATTGGGGGTCAGTAACTGGTTACTAGGTGTGAGTAACTAGTCAGTAACTGGTTATTGGGGGTCAGTAACTGGTTACAGGGAAAAATCCGGTGACTGGAATCCGGCAGTCGGGAAAAATCCGATGACTGGAATCCGGCGGTCGGGGAAATTCCGGTGACCGGAGTCCGAGGTTCCGGC
This sequence comes from Fragaria vesca subsp. vesca, assembly GCF_000184155.1. NCBI lineage: Eukaryota > Viridiplantae > Streptophyta > Magnoliopsida > Rosales > Rosaceae > Fragaria > Fragaria vesca. The sequence continues at coordinate 2,151,662 of NC_020493.1, read as the reverse complement.
AAAGTCTTTTCATGTTGAAGAGGTGGGGGCAAAATAGTCTTAAAATAATATGGTTTGTTAAGACTTTAGTAAAAATTTGTGCATTTGGACATAAAAATGGTTACCTTATATTGGAATGGGCTAATGCAAAAAATTATCATTGGAATGGGAAATAAGGGGTTTGAATTAGTATTAAATGGGCATTTTCCCATATATATATATACACACACACATACTGAGTAGCCGACATAAATGGATAAATATGGAAAGAAATCAACTAATTAATTAATAGAAAATGACATCCCACTACCATAGATAGTTGTAAAACACAGAAAAACCAACATTCAACAAATTTAAACAAATAAGGACATAAGCCCAAGCCCAAAAGGCATAGTCCCACGCCTTGTCAGCAATTTTTAAGTAAAATACCTAAAAAACCAATCTTTTCTAAAAAAACTACAAAACTGCCATGACTAAAAATATCTTCTCTCTCTGATCTGCCATACTCTCTCTCTCTATGCACACCACACAACGCCGATCGAATCCGCCGTAATTGCTAGATCGACCTCATCAATCGTCTCCGCCGCCTGCTAGATCGACTCAGCCACCTGCACCTCGCCGATCGACTCCGCCGCTGCTAGATCGACGCCGCTGTTATGAGCTAGGGTTCCGATTGGGACGATATTCCCGATTCGTGTCCTCAGGTGAGATTGGGAATCGACATGTTGATAAGGAATGCGAATTCGTTCCGATCTTGAAGCAAGGGAACTAATCAAAGCTCAGAGAAATGGACGTGGACTCCTCGATGGCGCCGGAGGCCGATCACGATCCGGTTGTACAGAACCAGAGCACGACGGCGGTGGATGGGGGAGAACAGCTAGGAGAACAACAGCCTCAGTCTCCGGCTTCCCCGGTGGCGCAACAGCTTCAGTCTCCGGCGTCGCCGCAGCAGACTCCGGTGGCCGGACCGAGGCATGCCCCGACGTACTCGGTGGTCAATGCGATTTTAGAGAAGAAGGAGGATGGGCCGGGGCTGAGGTGTGGCCACACGTTGACTGCGGTCGCCGCTGTTGGCGAGGAGGGCAGTCCTGGATACATTGGACCCCGGCTGATTCTGTTCGGCGGTGCCACCGCCCTTTAGGGCAATTCTGCGGCTTCTGGGACTCCATCGTCAGCTGGAAGTGCCGGAATAAGTATGTTGTTATCTTATTGATGACTTTCATTTCTTTTGAGTATGGAAACACTAGGTGGGGATTCGAATCGGAGAGAGAGGTAGGGAGAGAGAGAAATGGTGTTGGCTTTTAAGTGTGATGAGTGTTGTATACCTCATTGTGCATAAAGATTGGACGACTAGGCAGTAGCAGGAAGATTTGACGACCAGTGTAGTAGCATGAAGATTGGACGACCAGACAGTATAGTAGCAGGAAGATTGGATGACCAGACAGTGTAGTAGCCGGAAGATTGGACGACCACACAATGTAGTAGCATGAAGATTAGACGTCCATGTAGTAGCAAAACATGCGACTATATTAGCTGAGTCACTGAAAACCTGCTACTGCACTTACTGAAGCTGCTACTACACTAGTTGAACCATTTAAACCTTGCTACTACATCTGTTAGAATTGTAGCTTTCCAGCAAAACATGCTACTACATTAGCTGTGCCATTGAAAATCTGCTACTGCACTTACTGAAGCTGCTACTACACTAACTGAACCATTAAAACTCTGCTACTACATCTGTTAGAATTGTAGCTTTCCAGCAAAACATGCTACTACATTAGCTAAGCCACTGAAAACCTGCTACTACTTCTACTGAGATGTTAACCTCTGCTACTACTTTTTACTAGAATGTTAATCTCTGCTACTACTTTTACTGGAATTAACTGCTACTACACTAAGTTATTGAAAACCTGCTACTGTACCATTTACTGAAAAATCTTAAAATGAGAGACTTTTCTCTTCTAAAAGCATATTTAATTAGTATAGGGTTAGTTTGGTAAATCAAAACATAACACATGGCATGCAGAAAAAGATTGTCCTTAATTGTTAAAAACTGTCCTTAGTTGTTTAACAACAACACAAATGGATTTATTTGTGTTTCAAATCTTTTTGGAGGATGTATATGTGATTTGCTAATTAATTAAGAATCCTAATAAAACTAGAACACAAAGATATTGGGAAAGCTTGTGATGCAAGTAATTGAGTCGGAATCCCTTCCATGGCCAGAAATAATATTACAGTATTAGAAGCAAAATTACATAAAGGAAAACCATGTCTCTAACCAAATCTCTAGATAATTTGAGCACACTGCACTCATGAGTCATGAGTCATACAAATTCAAGTATTCAACTGTTGAAGTACAAATTCAAGTATTCAAATGACTACAAATTCAAGTATGAGTCATGACACCAAATTGTGGGCAGCATTCACAGTTAATCGTTCGAGAGCAGCACAGTTCGACATGAAGTACTCAAGGACTTCTCCAGTGACATCAACACCTGATAAAGTAGTTTGAGGTTCAAACCAATTAGCTATAGGTGAAATGACCCAAACCCTTATAAACTACAGGCAAAGTCTCATCTTTCCGATGTGGGATTAATATCTCAACATACACATCGAAAATGGAGAACTTTGAGGAACTTGAATCCAATACCCTCACAAGATTGATGACTTAATAGTTCTTTGGGAATTAAAAAGGATGCATAGGATAACACTGATCACCTGTATAGCCAGAATAAAACTCCAATTCAAGTATTTCAACTTTCTTATTCATAACAAATTGAATCAAATTCAAAATGTCTATTTCAAACCCAAGATCTACAATACAGCAAGCCCTGAATCGTTTGATGGTTGGATTACTATGTTGCTCAACCGCACGATTTACCGAGTTGACATATCTCTCGCTAGTTTGATGATTTTCCGGTCGACGTCACAGTTGAAGGTACCTGTGATAACCTTCACCAAAAAAGTTGAGATTGGTTGTAGATTTCCATCGCTTAGAGAGAATGGCAGCGGCTGCTGCTTCCTTAATAGGTCACGGATGGACTATCATAGAGAGAAGGTCGTCAGGCAACACAGTGATTCGGTCCTCCCAGTCATAATCACCCTTGCTTTTCTCACTCTTTCTCTCCATTGAAACTGATTCAGGTCTCACCCCAAATAGTTAAATCACCAGAGAGCAGAAGACAAGTATTTTTGATATGAATACGTCAATATATACATAATAGCCGACATAATTTTTCAAATCCTCTGTTTCAATTTAAGTGTACATAGGAAAGCAAGGAAATCCAAGTTACGTATGGAAAGAATTAGTTGATATCCAGATTGAACAAGATCCCTGGTATACTTGAAAGAAAATAAAACCTAGAAAAACTCTAATTATTTTGAATTCAAGAACAGATGGAGTAAAGAGTATAATGTATTCTAGCTCTATAGTGTTAGATGTCGAGCATGTTAATTAGTATGAAATCTAGTTGAAGCCTGTAAGTTGACAATGGCATTAAGCTCTTAAAAACTAGCGCAATTTAAACTCTGTAAATGTGGTTTGGTGCATGCTCCTATGGTAAATGAATGGCACTAGAAAGTAGAAACTCATGCATGACAAGAACAGACTCAAATTTGATTAAAGCACGAACTCTTCACTTCACTTGGTCATTTTACAATAGGCATGTACGAGCTTAGGTAAGTAAGGTTTAGAAGGAAGCAAATCTTGATATCTGTCCATCAGTTTCTCCAGCACAATATTGAACTATCCTACAAGTCTTGGACACAATCTAGTATTGAACTAATCCTGCAAGTCTCGGACACAATCTGGATTTAAGATCTATAGATTAATTCCTAAACTATCATCAAATTCTCAAATCCAATGCTACACACAGATTACCTAGAACCAGTTAAAGAGTGGTAGAAAGTAGAAACCAGTCTATATGCAATTTGTCTCAACAAACTATATTCAAACCCCCAACAAAAATCTTATCATCCATGTTCCATCACATTCAGCCATTCATATTTTGTAAAGTTGAAGCTAGTTATAGCAAGTTGCATATCCCAAACTTTCAACGCTTACAGCTACAGAATCTAGTGTTTGCTCCATGACAATAACTGTGAAGAACAGGTCTGAAGTTCAATTCTTTTTCCATTTCGATAACAAAAGAAAGATTACAAATGAGTACAAATTCATGCTCTTTTACAACAATTCTAAACTTACTCTAAACCTATTCAACCACTATATCCAAAACTATGCATTGTCACCATAATTACACACAAAAATACCGAAAACTAACCAAATCAAATTTAAGCAATTTCGAAACAAGAAGAAGAGAGATTTACCAAAATTTTTCAAGGTGAATGCTTAACTCTCATTATAATCCTTGTCATTCTCAATCCAGTCAAAGTTACATTCATGGCGCCAAGAAACCTGGAATTCCGAAACAGCCCCGCAATCTCCTTCACCTCCCCATCCCCACACTCCTCCACCGCCACCGCGCAGACCCCGCCGGGCCTCACCGTCCTCTCCATCTCCGCCGCGAACCTCGACGGGAACAGCGCCTGCTCCAACCTAGCACTGAACGCGAAATCAAACACGTCGTCGAAGAACGGCAGGTTGTGAGGATCGGCGCGGCTGACGAGCGGCGGCGATTCGAGAAGCTCGAGGCCGGTGACGTCAGCGACGCCGAGTTGGGAGAGTGCCATGACCTCGTGGCCGGCGCCGGCGGAGACGCAGAGGGCCTGGGAGTGGTTATGGAGGAGGCCGATTTGGTGGAGGGAGTGGAAGAAGAGGGAGAAGGAACGGACCTGATTGCGCCACGTGGAGGAGGACCAGAGGCGCTTGTTTTTCTTGTGGAGGGGGAGGTGCTGGCGGGGGCGGTGGTCGCAGGAGTGGCGGGGGAAGCGGAGATGGGGCTTTGGGGGGGAATCGGGTGCGACGCAGGTGTCGGGGGTTTCGAGGAGGAGGAGGATGAAGGTGAAGGTCCCGATGACCAGGGCGATGTAGGAGAGGCGCTTCAGGAAAACCTCTATGTGATGATCCATAGCCAACAAATCCAGGTGAATCGGATATGGGAGGTTTTTGCTGAAACTAATCTGTGGATGTTGCTACTCATCAGACACGTGGCGGTATTTTACGTCGTCTTGCAGAGAAGCCCTCTAAGTTCTGATAATTAACAGATTTTTTACTCGAATTTTTTGTTAACACCAATTACGACTTAAAACATCTATTATAACAGAAAATAAACTCATCAAAATTAAAAACATCTAGAGCAACCATGGACAACTTTTTCATCCAAGTAATTAGGGTACAAAAGCCGTGCTCTAAATTCATAATCGCATCTGCAATAAAGTTAGCTTTGAGAACATACTTGAAAGTTATCTCAAACGCTAATATCTGAATATATCAAAAATCGAATCCTCCAAAACCGAGGAGACAACTACGATTAATTGAATCTATGATTAGCGTGCATCTTCTTCAACACAAATTGACAGCAACTATTACAAAGAGCATGGTAGAGGTCATCTTGAATTTCACTGCATTCTCCAACTGGAACAATACTACAAAAATGTTCTAACAATGATGGGTGAACCCTCATGATCTCAACTTGCAACTATGGTCTTATTGCAGATAATTGAACCATCAAAATTCAACTTAGCAACTTATTATGAGGAGGAACACACCATATAACATTTGAGTAATCCGAGTAAGTTGAAGTAGCAAAAAAAAACACTAAGCAACTGCATTCTTATTGTAGATAACTAAACCATCAAAATTTAGTTTAGCAACTTGCTATAAGGAAGAAGACACCTTATAATATTTGAGTAATCCGTATAAGTTTAAGTAACAGAAGCATCAAACTCGATTTCTATGTATCGGCAAACCTTACTATTTAAGGTTTAAATTTGGTGATTTTTCCCCCAAAAAAGAGAAAAGAATAAAGGTTTAAATTGCTAATATTCTGACTATACGGACTAAATGTGCAAAATACTCTAAAATGCAAGACCGAACGTTCAAAAATGCATAAGCCTATAAAACTAATAAAAGAGTGTACTGACATGCTTGGCCATTTCCAGAAGCCATGGAAGCAGGCACTACTGAAATTGAAGCCCCAAATCCAAACCCTAATCGAAACCTAAACGACCTCCCAGCCGAAATCCTGATCCACATCCTCACCCTGATCCCAACCTTAGAAGCCATCCGCACCTCTCTCGTCTCCCGCCAATGGCGACCCCTCTGGTCCCGTCTCCCCTGCCTCGACTTCCCCTACGACCTCTTCCCGGTCAACAATGACGCCGAGCCCCTCCCCGTCACCAGCCACCGCTTCGCCGAGCTCGTCGACCGCGCTCTCATCCTCCGCCCCCACTCTCCCATCAAAACCTTCCGCCTCTCCTTCATCTTCTACCACTACTACACCTCCCACGTCGACTCCTGGATCCGCTGCGCCCTCACGCGCTTCCAGGCGCGTGAGCTCCACCTCGACTTCTTCGTCCAGAGACAGTATCATCGCCGCAGCCAAGGAGACTCCGCCCCGCGTGACCTGTACGAATTCCGTTTCTCTGTGCTAAGAGAGAGCTGTGTTGAGAGTCTGAGGCTCACCAACGTTGATCTTGCTTTGCCGGCGAGCATGTGCCTGGGCTCGGTGAGGTCCATGTTTCTTGAGGACGTGAGTTTGACGGACCAGATGTGGGAGCTTTTGATAAAAGGCTGCCCCAATCTTGAGGATTTGGAGCTTCAAAATGGATTGGTGGAGCAGAACATGAGGATATGTAGCACAAGTCTTAAGAAGCTCAAGTTTGGGTATTTTTATGACTGTGATGATAAGAATAGTCTTGAGATTGATTGCCCCAACCTTGTTTCGCTAAGCTTTGATAACGTTAGCTTCACTCATTTTCGACTGAAGAATGCTTCGTCCCTGGTTGAGTTTAATCTTAGTATCGTGCACCACGTGTCTAGATACTATGATTTGTGGAGTAGGACTGTGAAGCTGCTTGGATCGGTGCCGAATGTGAAGCGTCTTAATCTGCAAAATTGGTGTTTCAAGGTAATTTTCTGGCTTTTGCTTGATTCAAGTAATGTGTTACTGTTTCCGTTTTGGTGTATTTTGGGCTGTTTGCATTTATATGTTTATTTGTATGCTGAAATGTTTTGAGAATTTGAGATGTATGGGGCAATGTACAAAGCTAAATTTGTTCTTCATACTTAGGGAGTCTAGCTGTGAAATAATGAAAGAGACTGTATCTCCTAAAAATTGAAAGAGAGAGAATAATTAGTTCTGATCTGAAGAAATGGTCCTTGCTTAGTACTCATAAAACATTCATGAATTGAAACAAGTTGCTGGGGGACTGGATAGTAAATAAAAAGAACCTGGTTGTTTGCAGACTCTAGTTCTCTAACGTGCATGTCTCTGACCAGAGTCGGGGTCATTTCATTGCTATAAACTTTCTGAATGATATGATTTAGTTACATTTTTGTGATGTGTGTGTGTCAATTTTGAAAAGGACTCTACTGTGATCTATTGCTTATTACTTCCACTATACAGTCATTTATCTTTCTGCATCTAGCATAGTGCTCATGGGTTGATATCTCGAGACAACGCGATTTGTCTAAAAGTACTTTTGATTATAGTGCCTTACTGCCTTATTACTTCTAATGTGATATCCTGAAATTATTAATTAGTTCTCATTCAGAATGTTTGATTAAGATGTTGTATCTGAAGGACATTGTTTGAAGAATGCTGTCTTTATGGCATTGCATTGTAGCATTGCAATCAAAAATTGTTAATCTGTTTTAAAAGGTGATTGCTACCCATTAAACTAGGAGATCTTTTAAATATGATATTTTTGTTTCTTCTAGATCTTGATGACTGGTTTTAATTGCTTATAATATTTTTGTTTATTCCTTAGCTAATTAGCTTCTATCATCAGAGCATCCTTTCCTAACAAGTTTTGTATTCCACATTGCTCTCTCTTTGAGCTTGGAATGTGTTATTTGTTGGTTGGTTGTTCCCTCATCTAGTAGATCAGTAGAATTAGTATCCTTAATCAAGTATATCTTGTTATTTATAAGCTGCTCTTTTATTATATCCTCACTCTCTTCTCCAGTTGCATTTTACTAGTCTCATCTTCTTAGAGCTACCAGTGAATAATCTTCTTCAGTTCATGTGGTTGTCATCCTCAATTACTAGTATCCCAATTCAAGCTTTTACTGTACAATTTACTTTCTTGTTTTGGTTTCTCTTGATAATTTGCATTTAAGTGACTTTATGACTTAAATCATCATGCATTGATGCTTTAAACGTTTATGTTTGTTATGTGTGGAGCTGATGTGTTTTAGACTTTTAGGAGAACCTTACTCCAAAATTTATATGAATTACCGTCTCAACCTATTAGCTAAGAACAGTTTAATCCATAGTTCAGGTTGTTTATTGAGTAGTATCTTGAAACAACCTGAGAAAGTTTCAAATTTAACTTATGTTTAACCACTGGTTTCTAATGACATACTATATTATTGAACTTCTTGAATTGTTTTTATTTTTTTTATTTTTTTATTTTTTGGATAGGAACCTCTTGTAATACTTCACTGTTTGCTTCCTATGCATATTGTCAGTTGCTGACATCACAGGATTCTTTCCCAAAAACTTTTATGATCCGCAACCTCAGTCTCTTAGAGCTACGGACTGGGTATACTCAACATGATCTGGTTGGCATGGCTGCACTACTTGAACTTTGTCCCAATCTTGAGACATTGATTCTTGATTACCTTCTCAAGATAGAAGTCGATGTGAGTATTTTGACATACATGCTTGCAGCAAGCCTATAATGATCATTCCTTTTGTTTTTCCTGATCTGATATAAACTTTGATCTTATCATTTCCAGGAGAGTTTACCAGAAGAGATCTCAAATAAACCAGTTAATTTGAACATACCAAGACTCAAGGAAGTTAAGATGCTGAAATTTTTTGGATCAGAAGATGAAAATAAGTTTGTGACTTTATTGAAAAAGCATGGAGTTGTCTTGCAAAAGATTACCCTTTTTCCTTTCAAAATCGATGGGAACTCATGCCACCAATATCCTCCGGTAGTTCTATGTAGAATGTAGAAAGCCTCGCGAATGTGAAGTAACAGGATCTTCTTCTCCATAATATAGTAGTATAGACTTTGAGCTTTAGATGGGAAATCGGTTGCCACATTTCTAACTAATTCAAGATATGTGATTGATATGGAGATACAATTCTACTCTGACTATTTAATCTTTTAAAGTGGTAAAATCTTTTATGATATACATGTTATTCTCCTTGTTGAAGATGGAGTTATGAGAAGAGAGGATGGCTCATATGTATAGCTGGCTCTGCTCATCGTGCGCGCTCAATACCCTTTTTTGGTTTTTGGTCTGAATAGGTCAAGTAGCTTAATCTGTCCAATGAAAGTTACCTGCTTTAATTCAAAAACATTAAGTTCAACTGATCGAGACATGAGAACTTTCAGAATCTAATCTATGTTAACATCATTTGTTAAAGTTATTATGAGTAACACAAATAAGTGGAAACAAATACTTCCATCAATAATTGTAAGAAATTCTTGATACAAATCAAAAGGTACATGCCAACAGCACCAAAAATAGAAATATATATATAGAGACCCTCAAACACAAGCCAGAGTCTCCATATAGGGATAATAACCGACTTTATACATTTTAGTATCCTCTATGGTTAACACAGAAGATGTCTTGAAGTTCTTATCCCTAAGATTATAAGATATGACCTTACCGGGCATATGCAACATCATAGTAGTTGAAGGATCCCCGAACTCTTCTTCCCTCTCACGAGAAAGGCACAATATAACAAACGGATCCAAATTACATTGAGGAAGAGCCGTCGGATTTAGATCAACATGATACTTGATAAACCAACCAGAGTAGTCCTTCCCCATCTCCATCACATCAAACTGAGTGTTACAATGGCTATAAACCTCAATCAAGTACAAACGGCCACCGCAATCCCCAAAGTATCTATGAACCAATATCGGCCACACAATGGGAGTCTTGAGGCCACGATTACGACACTCCTTCAACGGTATGTTCTTGACAACCGTAGGAACTGGAGGAGTAGCAGCCACGACTAGAAAATTTTCTTCACCTATGTCAAAGTAGTGCAATACATCAGATTTTAATCTAGAGAAGTTACCAGCTTTCTTGCAGAAAAATAATCTATTTTTAGGGAATCCTGCTCTATTTATATCTCTTATCCAATGAACTGCGCCGTTGCTGTACACAGAGCCTTCCCTGCTTCTCTCATCAGAACGAAAGTAGCGCAGCTCGGAAGAAAGCAAATCAGCAACATGTTTCCACTCTTGAGTCTTAGACGAATATATATGTATTTTTTGGTGGAGAGTTCCATTGAGCGTAGTCACACAGACCAAGGTGTAATGAGGAGATTTGGAAGGTTCAAAAGCCAAAGCATAACGTTCCCAACTGTTAAACGAAGATGACGTCGGTGAAGAAAGAGCCAAGAACCTTTTGGTTGCGGGATTAACAACAAATACGCCAGTAACGCCACGATTTGGTCTTCTTACAATCAAATCCTTTTCTCTTCTTACTATGCTGGGGGAAACGCAGCATAGAAAGAGGCCATTGCAGGACTGGATAATCTTCAACCAGGAGCCATCGGTGAAGGAATCGTTAAAAGTTTTGAACGGATTCCAACCCGATGGGATTTCACGGTGATCAATAGGAATGCTCTTGAAGGACCCGGCTTCGGTTTTGCTTGAGACGAAAGACGTTATCTTAGGATATTTGAGGGTGCGGAGGTTGGAGATGAGAGATTGCCAATGCTTGGAGACGCACTTGAAACGCGTAAGAGATTGTAATGGCACTGACTCAAGGATCTGCGTGAGGAGCTCTTCGATATTGGCTACGGCCTCTGCTGCTTCTGAGCACTTCGACATTTTTCTTCCTTTTATTTAGGGTTTTCAATTGCGCTGTGGCTTTCGTTCAACTACATGCAAGGGTTCTCCTCAAATAAAAGAATAATAATGTAGGGTAAAATAGTTGGATCCCCCAGCCCGTTAGGCCCAGCCCAGCCGGAGACCGCCTAGTCACATCTCTTGTCCCCCTGGCCCGCACTATTTATTTTTTCTTCTATTTTTCTTGTCCCATTCAAATCCGTTTCGCCGAGCCCGACCCGCCTCTCCTTACTCGACTATACTCCCTTTCGCGGCAGTACCGTACCTGAACTTTGTCCCAAACTTCAGACAATGTTTACCTTCAGAAGATAGAGGAAGATGTGAGCTGTATGACATACATAGTTACAAGGACTATATGTTTCTTATATGACTTAGGTTTGTTGCTCTTATTATTGTTCTGCAGCGCTGCAATCTAAACTTTCTGATTATGTTGAAAAGCAAGGAGGCCTTACAGACAGTGGCGGAGGCAGGAATATATATGAATGGGGGCAAAAAAAAGTTTCACTTACTCTCTCATGGTCTCACATTAATCTTTCTTTCCCATTCATCTATATCTTAGCTAGGCTCTTATATGTATAAATGCCATCTACTTCTGCAATTTGTTCACTCGATAAAAAAAAAAAACACTTTTCTAAAAAAAACTTATGAGAAGGTATGGAAAAGTTATAAACCTAAAGAATATTAGGGTAAAAATAGAAGAAAAATTATTCAAAATAGAAGACGTACTTGTATCCATGATCTATGTGTAAGATCAAACACAAGATCGATCTAGTCTTTAGTCATTAAAAAATAAAAAACTAAATTTTACATGAATATAGGAAAATGCATAGAATTTCGGAAAGAAAGATATACATTGAGCAGAAGGAGAGGATAGAGAATTGTATTTGTTGAGCTAATGAGATATATATCATATATATGATCATGTTATGAAGATAAGAAGAGTAACAAGTGGTGAGGATCAACGTTTAGCTTTTTAATTGTATGCAGGAACCAAGTCCTTATAATATAGGCCATCATGTATAGACATGTTCCAATATTTTACTGGGGGCACAGAGAAGGTATTACAGCAGATTCCAATATTTTACTGGGGGCCCTTTGCCCCCACTGGTGTTACATTGGCTCCGCCATTGCTTACAGAAGATTACCCTTTTTCCATCAGATTTTCATTAATTGTGAGGAACTCGGACATTCCTCCGGTAGTTCTATAATGTGGAGCTCAGAGTTCCCATCAATCTGAGCTTCTTATATAACTATCGGAGGATGTGGGGAACTTTGAAGCTCAGATTGTAGGGTTAGAGTTAAACGAGGATAGGAAGAAGATGAGAAAACTCTATGCCTGAGAGAGAAAGGATGGAAACTATGAAGGGTACTTTCGTAAGTTGCATTGAATATGGCACAATAGCCGCGTCTTTATCTCCATGAAATCCTAGGTTGGTTAGACAAGTTTTTATTCTTATTAGGAGACGATACTCGACGAAAGAAACTCTCTCTCTCCAAAGCCATGGCGGGAGAGACGAGCAGTCAAGTCCTCCTCCTCCACGCCAAACGCCTCCGCAGAAGCCTCAACGACCTCCCGGACGAGATCCTCCTCCACATCCTCTCCTTCTTCCCCACCGTCGACGCCATCACCACCTCCCTCACCTCCCGAAAATGGCGACTCCTCTGGTCCCTCGTTCCATCCTTGAACTTCTCCTACGAGCTCTTCCCTCTCGCCGGCGACTCGTATCCTGACACGACTCAGGTCGAGTTTTTCGCCGACTTCGTTAATCGCACTCTCATTCTCCGCCCCGACTCCCACATCCACACCTTCCGCCTCTCCTTCATCTTCGAAGACGGCTACGAACTCCATGTCAACTCTTGGATCCGCTGCGCCGTGACACGCCTCAAGGCGCGTGAGCTCCTCATCGACTTGTTCATCAACGAAAGCTACCACGGTCGACATAGCTGGTATTATGAGTTTGATTTCTCGTTGCTGAGATATGGACGTGTAGAAGTATTAAGGCTTACCAATTGCTTTCTCTCATTGAAGACCAACATGTCCACCATGAATCTCTGCTCAATGCGATCAATCTATTTTGAACGAGTTGATCTGACGGATCAGATGGTCCGGGATTTGATTTCCGGGTGTCCGAATCTCGAGCAGTTGGAGCTCCGGAGCTGTGTGAGGTTGAAGAATTTGGTTATAAGTAGCAGTAGGATTAAGAAGCTAGCTCTTGGGTATGATTATGGCTCTGAATCTAAGGAGAGCATTGAGATTGAGTGCCCAAATCTTTGTTCGTTGAGTTTTAGTAACTGTAGTTCTGCTCAGTTTGTCCTTAATGAAGCGCCGGCCCTGGTTGAGTTTCGTGTTGTTTTTACTCGCTTCACTGTTAAGTACTTTGATTTGTGGAGTAAGATTGTGAGGCTACTGGAGCAAGCGCCTCATGTTGAGAAGCTTATTGTGCAAAACTGGTGGTACAAGGTAATGTTCTGGCTTGATCATTTTTTTCTCTTATGTTTTGATTTGGTTAAGCTAGCTGATTTACTTTAGTGTACATACGACAGTCTGTTATAAGTTACTTATATTCATACAAATCTGTACTGAATAGTACGTTATAGTGTTATACTATCTGGTTTCATTTCGCATACGGATAGGTATTCGATCGAAGGGATGACTTCAGAGAATTTAGTAGTATATATCCTCATTGTTGGATTTGACATTCGATCACCTCGATCTATTGCCTTTTATCTAGGTTTGATGAATGTGTTTTAAATGACTTTGTAATTTAATCACATTGTATTAGATGACTCGTTAACCTGTTTGGTTTGTGTCTTTGATCACTGCTTTCTGATGGCACCTTATTACCAACTGCATATGGTCTCAGTTTCTGATATCAAAGGATCCTTTCCCAAAAGATTTTACGCTCAACAATCTCAATTATTTAGAGCTTCGAACTGGTTATACTCGATATGGTCTTGTTGGCATGGCTGCACTGCTTGCACTTTGTCCCAATGTCCAGACAATGGTTCTTGACTACACTGACAAGACTCACAAGGTAAAAGAAGATGTGAGTACCCCTATATAATGTTTATTATTGTTTTAATTTGATCATGCTATACAGCAGCATATATATCTAAACTTTGATCTGCTGATATTTAGGAGAATTTACTAGAGGAGTTATTGAATGAAGTTATGTTCAACATGCCAAAGCTGAAGAAAGTTACAATCATAGCATATACTGGAACACAAGTTCAAGTTAATTTGGTGACAATTTTGAAAAGGCAAGGGGTAAAGATTGAACTTGTGCCAGTCAATTTTGATGATAATAACTCGTATCCTCCTGGAGTTGAATTTACAAACCCTCCCCAGATAGAATTTCTCCCATGAGCTTCTCTATGAAATTAAGTTATAGACACAGTATTAGGGGCGAATCGATGTGTCCCAAACTTTTTATTGACGTCTTGCAACATAGAAGTTTGATTTCTTTTGTGGGTTTGCTTTCTGTTAATCTTACCAGAAATGACAATGTATATGACTGTTATAGACATATTATCGAAACATGGATGATATCTCTTGCTCAGTGAAATTCATACGTTGATACGTATGACTCTTTTATCACCATTGGATAGTAGTCATAGCTAGTTGAGAATTTTCATTTTTGTTTACGGCTGTTGCTAAGGAAGATTTGATAAGGGGGTTCTAGTTGTACCTCCAAATTTTCACCATGTAAACGTCATCTCCAACCAGGAGCCGTCTCCGAAGGAATCGTTAACAATTTTGAACGGATTCCAACCGTATGGGATTTCAAGGTGATCGAGAAGGGATGCTCTTGAAGCACATGGAATCGGTTTCGCTTGAGACGAAAGCCAACATCTTAGGGTATTTGATGGTGTGGAGGTTGGAGATGAGAGAGTGCCAATGCTTGGAGACGCGCTTGAAACGAGCAAGAGATTGTAACGGCACCAACTCAAGGATCAGCGTCAGGAGCTCTTCGATATCGGCTACAGCTTCTGCTGAGTATACGAGCGAATGTGATGACGTTCTTCTTTCTTTCCTTGTCGCCATCGAAAATCAAGCCTCTGCTTCTGTTTAACTCATTGTACATGTAATATATAAGGGTTCTCGTCTCAAACAAAACAAAGTAATGATGGATCCCCCAACCCGTTATGCCCGCCAACTCATAGTAATGATGGAAGTTCGTGTCAATACTTGATTTGAATTGTTGTTATATATATAACAATGATTGATAACTTGTTTGTGTTATATAGCTAAGAATACTTTTACTGAGTGAAAGCTCCTCATCCTTATATATTATTGATCATGTGCGTACGAGGTAAAGAGAGTCGTTAAGAATTACAAAAGATTAGAATGAGATAGATTTTGTTTCAATTTATGTTATTTTCTTTTACTTTTCTCACTCACGCCTCAAAATTCGCGTCAGGTGTTTGGAAACCACCAACATCGGATTTAGGGCGTGACACTGTCTGACTACGCTTTGCCGAACGTCAACGAGGCCAGTACCCCATGCAAGCATGGCAGCGTAGCAGGATGAGCAAGATCATACAGGGAGAGAAGAGCACGTTGAGCTGAGAGGGAGAGAGAGAGAACGCGGTTGGCTGTTAAGGTTTTGAGAACCGGCATTCTAACATTTGAAGACTATAAAGGCATGTGCCGATGTGCGGCAACATTTTTGAAAACGATTTAAAATAAAAATTTTAAAAAATTATCAATACCGAAGTTCGAATAATTATAAGATCTTCTAAAATGCCAAGCAATCTCCACGAAATCAATCATGGCCGAAACGACGAGCAACCAAACCACCAATGGAGCCCTAACCGATCTCCCGGAAGAAATCCTGATCCACATCCTCTCCTTCCTCCCGACCTTGTACGCCGTCCAAACCTCTCTCGTTTCCCGCCAATTTCGATCCCTCTGGTCCCGCGTTCCCTCCCTCGACTTCTCCTACGACCTCTTCCCCTCCGCCGTGCCCGACCCGACCCGCCTCTTCGCTTCCTTGGTCGACCGCGCTCTCCTTCTACGCTCCATCTCCCCGATACAAACCTTCCGCCTCTCCTTCCTCTACTACTACCGCTACAGCTCCCACGTCGACTCCTGGCTCCGCTGTGCCGTCACGCGCTTCCACGCGCGAGAACTCCACCTCGACCTCTACATCGACAAAGAGTACCAGAACGAAGTCAGCCTCGATGAGATGTACGAGTTCCCTTTCGCCGTGCTGAGAGACTCGCGCGTGGAAGTTCTGAGCCTCACTCGCTGCTACATCTGGCTGCCGGCGGACATGAACCTCGTCTCAATTAGGACCGTACATCTGGAACGGATTGAGATGACGGATGAGATGGTTAGGGATTTGATTTCGGGGTGTCCCAACCTGGAAGACCTGGAAATTCACGACTGTCATGGAATGGAGAATTTGAAGATATGTAGCCAAAAGCTCAAGAGGCTTGCGCTCGGGTACTTCTACGATTGTGATGAAAGGAACACGGTGGAGATTGATTGCCGGAATCTTTGGTTTTTGAAATTTGATTGCTGTAGTTTTACGCAGTTTCGGCTTAAGAATGCATCGTGTTTAGTTGAGTTCCATATTGGCATTGTTCACATGGAGCAGTACTACTGTTTGTGGACCAAGATGGTGAAGCTACTGGAGCAAGCTCCTCATGTGAAGAGCCTTAATGTGGAGAATTGGTGGCTTAAGGTAAGTTTCTTGCTTTGCGATTTTCGGCTATTTACATTCTCGTTTTGCATCTACTTGTTGTGTCAAAATTTGAGGTACGTATAATGTGCTGAGGCTATGGAGTTGTGTAGGCTTTGGTTACTAACAAAAGACTTTGGCAATACAACTTTGGCAACTTTTCAAGTGCCCAATTTGCAGGTTTAACCTGTTTGGTGCTGCTTTGAAACAACTAGAGGGTCTTTCGTGTTTAATCATTTCAAGATGAATCTGTTTGCTGTTGTTTGACCTCAGATTTTTAGTCCCATTATTTTATCTAACTCCTTGTAATATTACACTAATGATTTATATGCATAAATTATCAGTTTGTGATATCAGAGAATCCTTTCCCGAAAAGTTTCAAGCTCCAGAATGTAAGGCTATTAGAGCTACGAACAGGGTATACTCAATATGATCTTATTGGGATGGCGGCACTGCTTGCACTTTGCCCCAATCTCGAGACAATGATTCTTGATTACCTTCACAAGATAGAGGAAGATGTGAGCTCTATGACATACATAATACAATAATTGTAGATGTTTTGATATGACTAAGGTTGGTTGTTGTTCTTAGTATTGTTGTGGAGCTGCAATCTAAACTTTGATCTTCTCTTTTCCAGGAGAGTTTACCAGAAGAGATCTCAAATATACCAGTTAATTTGAATATACCAAGACTCAAAGAAGTTAAGATGCTGAAATTTTTCGGATCAGAAGATGAACATACCTTTGTTACTATGTTGAAGAAGCAAGGAGCTGCGCTTTGGAAGATTACCCTTTTTCCTTTCAAAATCGAGGGGAACTCTTGCCACCAATATCCTCCGGTAGTTCTACGTAGAAAGCCTTGCCAATGTGAAGTGACAGGATCTTCTTCTCCATAATATAGTAGTAAAGACTCTGAGCTTTTGATGGGAAACAGGTTGCCTCATTTCTTACTAGTTCATGATATGTGATTGCTATGGATATACATTTCTTCTCTGATTGGATTATCTTTTATCTTTTATCATATACATGTCATTCTCCTTTTTTAATATTGTTTTCTGAATGAAAGAATGAACTTTCTTGATATCAAACAAAGAAAATTGGAAAAAAGTTACTGATGTACGTTAGTCTGGGAACTTTGGAAGGATAGAAACAGCAAGCTTTGGGATGGTACATCTCAGAATGCACATGCAATGATGGTTGGCACTCTAAATTGGCATAGTGAGTTTCTTAAAGCTCAGCAAACACAGGTTCAAAAGTGTACAGTATTGGATTCTGCTACCTCAATAAACAAGCTCAAAAACAGTGTTGATGGAGCTTACTTGCCCTCTCAAAATATTGGGGGTATTGATGGAGTTATCAGAAGAGAGGATGGCTCATTTGTAGCTGGGCAAGCTGGCTCTACTCATCATGCTCAATAGGTCAAGTACCTTAATCTATCCTATGAAAGTTGCATGCTTTAATCCAAAAACATTAACTTCAACTGATTGAGACATGAGAACTTACAGAATCTAATCTATGTTAAAATCATTGGTTAAAGTTCTTGTGCACATATGTGATTATGAGTATCACAAATAATATGAAACAAATACTTCCATTAATTGTACGAATTTCTTGATACAAATCAATTATCAAAAGGTACATGCCAACAGCACCCAAAAATATAAATATAGAGAAACCCTCAAACACAAGCCAAAGTCTCCATGTAGGGATAATTATCAAATTCATGATACATTTTAGTATCCTCTATAGCTACCTCAGAAGATGTCATGAAGTTCTTATTCCTGAGATCATAAGATATGACCTTACCGGGCATATGCAACAGCAGAATAGTCGAAGAATCCCCGACTTCATCATCCTTTCCCCTCTCAGTCTCACAAGAAAGGCACAATATAACAAAAGGATCCAAATCACGTTGGGGAAGAGCCATCGGATTGAGATCAACATGATACTTGACAAACCAACCAGAGTAGTCCTTCTCCATCTCCACCACATCAAACTGAGTTTTACAATGACTATAAATCTCAATCAAGTACAAACGGCCACTGCATTCCCCAAAGTATCTATGAAACATTCTCGGAAACTCAATGGGACTCTTTCCGCCATCACGACACTCCTTCACCTGAATGTTTTTCACAACCATGGGAACAGGAGGAGTAGCAGCCCCGACTCGAAAACTTTCTTCACCAATGTCAAAGTAGTGCAAAACATCTGATTCTTCCCTAAAGAAGTTACCAGTTTTGTTGCAGAATGATAATCTTGTTGTGTCTCTTATCCAATGAACTGCGTCGTTGCAGTATACAGGCTCCTCCCCGTAACTCGGGGAGGAAGGCATATCAGTAACATGTTTCCACTTTCGAGTCTTAGACGAATATATATGTACTTTTCCGGGACTTGAAGAACTTTCATGGTGCGCGGTCACGCAGACTGACGTGTAATGTGGAGATTTGGAAGGTTCAAAAGCCAAAGAATAACTTTCCCAAGTGCTAAACCAAGAGGTCGGAGAACAAAGACGCAATAATTGTTTGGTCGTGGGATTGACAACATATACGCCACGATGTTGACTTCTTATTACCATGTAACCGTTTACTTTTCTGCTTCTGCCTTCAGGAACACGGCAGAGAAAGAGGCCATTGCAGGACTGGATAATCTTCAACCTAGGGACGTCATCGTCTCGGAAGCGATCGTTAATCTTCAACAACCTGCAGGAAGAGTTGCTCAAGGAATCGTTAAAAGTTTTGAACGGATTCCAACCGGATGCGATTTTACGATGATCCAGAGGGATGCTCTTGAAGGACCTGGAATCGGTTTTTCTTGAGACGAAAGCCAACTTCCTGGGGTTTCTTCCTGGGGTTTCTGAGGGTGCGGAGGTTGTTGATGAGAGATTGCCAATGCTTGGAGACGCACTTGAAACGAGCAAGAGATCGTAATGGCACCGACTCAAGGATCTGCGTCAGGAGCTCTTCCATATTGGCTACGGCTTCTGCTGCTTCTGAGTATACGAGTGAAGTTGATGACATTTTCCTTTCTTTTCTTTTCGCCATCGGAAACCCTAAGCCGAGTACATGCATTTTCCCTACTATAGAGGGTTATTATCTTCTAAAAGAAAATAATAATACAGGTTAAATGATGGACCCTCAACCCGCTAGGCCCAGCCCATCTGGTGACCGCCTAGCCACACCTCTTATCCGCCTAGCCCACAGTATATATTTTTTCTTCTATTTTTTTGTTGTCTCGTTCAAAAACAACTCGCTCTCGCCGAGACTGACCCGACCCACCTCTCCCTTCCTCCCGTGACAGCTCCAACCGTCACGCCTCCACGTTGTCAACCTCGATCAGATGTACAGGTTATTTTTGTAAGGATGAAACCATTAAAGGATATTTTCGTAAGTTTAATTGAAATTGGCAGTAGCGCGCGTCTTTGTCTCCATGAAATCCAAGGTTTTTTTTTATGAACCATGAAATCCAAATCCTAGGTTGGTTAGGCAAGTTCTTATGTCCTTATTCTCTCTCTCTCTCTCCAAAGCCATGGCAGGAGAGACGAGCAGTCAAGTCCTCTTCCTCTACGCCAAACGCCTCCGCTGCCCAAACCGGAGCCTCAACGACCTCCCCGACGAGATCCTCCTCCACATCCTCTCCTTCTTCCCCACCCTCGACGCCGTCACCACCTCTCTCGTCTCCCGTAAATGGCGACTCCTCTGGTCCCTCGTTCCCTCCTTGAACTTCTCCGACGAGCTCTTCCCTCTCGCCGCCGGCTTGTATTCCGACACGAATCAAGCCCAATTCTTCGCCGACTTCGTCGATCACACTCTCATTCTCCGCCCAGACTCCCACATCCACACCTTCCGCCTCTCCTTCATCTTCGAAAAAGGCTACGGCATCAAGGTCCACACGTGGATCCACTGCGCCTTGACACGCCTCAAGGCGCGTCAGCTCCACATCGACTTGTTCATCAACGAAAGTTACCACGGTCATCGAGACAGCTGCTATTATGAATTTGATTTCTCGTTGCTGAGAAGTGGACGTGTAGAAGTATTAAGGCTTACGAATTGCTTTCTCTTATTGAAATCCAACATATCCACCATGAATCTCTGCTCAATGAGATCAATTTATTTTGAACGAGTTGATCTGACGGATCAGATGGTCTGGGATTTGATTTTGGAGTGTCTGAATCTCGAGCAGTTGGAGCTCCGGAGCTGTTTGAGGTTGAAGAATTTGGTTATACGTAGCAGTAGGATTAAGAAGTTAGCTCTTGGGTATGATTATGATATAGCTCTTGGGTATGATTATGATAGTGAAGCTAAGAAGAGCATTGAGATTGACTGCCCAAATCTTTGTTCTTTGAGTTTTAGTGACTGTAATTCTGCTCAGTTTGTGCTTCACGAAGCACCGGCCCTGGTTGAGTTTCGTGTTGATTTTTCTTGCTTGACTGTTTAGTACTTTGATTTGTGGAGTAAGATTGCTAGGTTACTGGAGCAAGCGTCTCATGTTGAGAAGCTTATTGTGCAAAATTGGTGGTACAAGGTAATGTTCTGGCTTATGCTTGATCATTTTTTTTTCTCTTAACCTGCAATTTGGTTTGTGTATTTGATCACTGGTTTCTGATGGCACCTTATTACTAACTGCATATGGTTTCAGTTTCTGATATCAAAGGATCCTTTCCCTAAAGATTTTGAGCTCAACAATCTCAACCATTTAGAGTTACGTACTGGTTATACTCAATATGATCTTGTTGGCATGGCTGCACTGCTTGCACTTTGTCCCAATGTTCAGACAATGGTTCTTGATTACACTGACAAGATAAAAGAAGATGTGAGTACTCTTATGTATGTCTATTATTCTTTTCATTTTATGAAGCAGCATATCTAAACTTCGATTTGCTGATGATATTTAGGAGAATTTACCAGAGGAGTTGTTGAATGAAGTTGCGTTTAACATACCAAAGCTGAAGAAAGTAACAATGGTAGCATATACTGGAACACAAGTTCAGGTTGATTTGGTGACAATATTGAACAGGCAAGGGGTAAAGATTGAACTTGTGTCTATCAATTTTGATGATTATAATTCATATCCTTATGCAGTTTAGATTGAATTTGTTCATGAGGAGCTTGGTTTTATGTCCTCGATCTCCTTGCTATTGTGTTTTTTTTTTCTTTGGAATAAAATTCATTAGAGGGTGAGCCGTTTTGGCTGATCCTCTGTCCCAAAAAAATAAAAAATAAACTCATATCCTCCTAGAGTTGCATTTACAAACCCTCCCCAAATAAAATTTCACCCATGAGCTTCTCCATGAAATTAAGTCACAATATTAAGGGCAAATCGATGTGTGTCCCAAATTTTTATTCACGTTTGCTAAACTTACTTATATGATTGATTTCTCTATTGAGTTTGTTTTCTGAAGAGGAAAATTAATTTTACTAGCAATTGACAATGTATGTGACTGTTGTAGTCATTAGGGCTGGGCGTGGGTTGGTCCTGGTCGATTTTGGGCCAAAACCGGATTCGATCCGGATTGATCAGGTTGACGTTTTCTTAGGCCGACAACTGTTTTTTTTTTTTTGTATGGACCGAATAAATCAGGTCACCGAATTTTCAGTTCGACCGGGGTCAGTTTCAGTTTAAAACCGTTTTATAATGGGCTTTATCAACAAACTTGAATAATTATAAAACTTAACCCTTTCAGTATTCATCTTTATATCAAAACATCAAAATTGAACAACTTGTTCACGACTGTTAATATTATAACCATAATCTACTAACATCTAAATTTCAAATAACCTGTTCATAATAAGAACTTATGGCAACCAAACCAGAATTGAATCGTTCAAAGTTCAAATTTGAATTCAAATATTCAAAAACTAGAAATCTGGAATATTAAAGCTATCACAACCAAATTGAAATTGTTCTAAGAAAAACCAGAACTTTGAAAAAAACAAATTAACATTTTTACTGGACAGTAAATGTTTACACCCAAATTAACATTTTTACTAGACTGTAAATGTCTCGAGTAAATACGAGCCAAATTTGTGGTTTACGTCACATATTATCGACGAGCCCATAATATTGGGTTTAGATGGTTGTTAGCCTGCCTACAAAGTCATGCGAGCTAGACAAAGTTTGCATGTGGTATGACTTTGCGTGGAAAAGGCACTTCACATGAAATCAAGGAGTGGACTTCGCATAGAAGATAGAGTCCTAAACTTGGAAGCGATGTATGCAAGCAAAGTGTAGAGTTCGCGTGCTAAAAGCAACGTTTGCATGGGATGCTGGACGTAGTGGTTATCAAGTAGCTAGCTTATCCATATTACTCAATCATTTAATAATTGTTCATTATAGGACGTGCGTGGAATAGAAGGTTATGAAGACTAGCTACATCTTTAATTGCATTCAACAAGGAGTCTGTATGTAGCAATGACTGATCACACTTGTCATATTCCGACTCTTAAATTTTTTACCTTATTTACTAGCTTGGTATTAATAAGAAATTTACCGTCTTTGTCAATGAGTTTATAGTTTAATTGAGGGGTTTTAGGGGACGACTTTTTTGGTGGAGTTATTCGTAGGAGAAAAATGTGACGACTATAAAAATTAATGGTAATTTTAGCTAGTAAAAGGTAAATTTTATTAGGGTATTATTTTTGGGGTGTTAATTTTAGTGTTGGGTTTTAAATGTTTTGGGATGGTGGAACCGGTTGGAAAAGTCCAACCCATATTTTTCTCTCCTCTTCCTCGAGTTCTCTCCCTGCCAAAACTTCCAACCGCCCGTCCGTCGCGCGCTGTCCGGCCACCGCTGACCGCCGCTCCAGTCCCGATCAGTCGGCCTCTGACCCAGCTCCCATCCTAGATCGGTGAGAGCTCCCCTAGTGCCGCTGTGAGGGAGAGTTGCCGCCCGAAAGTCCCGACTGTCCAAAGCTCTCTGTCGCCGGAACTTCCTCCTCCGGCCACCAATCCGGGCAAGCCCTAGATGGTTTTGAAGGCCTTCAACCCAGTTGCCTTGCCCTAGGAGGACTCGGTCCAGTTTGCTTCAGGTGAGGAGAACCGGTGAGTGGAAGTTCTAGGGCTTTTTGTGATGTTTTTGTTCAATTGACCTAGTTAGGCTTAGAATTGGTGTTTGTGCTAGTTAGGAAAGTTGTAGAGAGGGTTGAGAGGAAGCTGTTGTTAAAATTTGGTAGGCATTGGAGGTCGCCGGAATAGGCCTCTGACCGCCGCTGTTTATGGGATTTTTATGGTTTTAATTGTGATATATTAAGGGGAGTTTAATGGTGTGAAGTTTGAAATTTTTGGAAGAGTTTTGGATAGGTTTGGGATTTTTGAAAGATTGGTGAATTTGGCAGTTAATGGGGCAGAATCCGACCATTGGATTTTCCTTATTATTGTTTGGAATGTTGAAATAAAGGAAATAAGGGATAAGCTTAACCCTAGAAAGGGTAGTGGGTTAGGTGGAAGAGTTTTGTGTTATATATTTAAGTATTATTTTTTCTGAAATTGAAGTTTGGTCCTAAGCATGGTTTTGTGCCAGGATTCGAGGAGACCTCACTTGAGTGGAGAATTGGATTTCGTCGGGCTTATGCCTAAAGTTGTGAGTGGACTTTGTTTTTAATTGAAAAACATGCGATGAATTATTATGTTGATCATTTATTTCTTTTGCTGAGATTTATTTCTTTCTCGGATATTTGACAATTTTCATCTTTTGGAGAGTTACCGAAAATGAGTTTTTCGGTGGATATGTATTTTGGTTATTTATGAGTATAGTATGTATATAAATGCTAGCCAGCCATACGTGCTTGATCCGTCATAATGAGGAAAAATATCATTATAGCGTGACGTGAGTGTAAGACACAAGCGTCATAGCCCTATATGAAAACTACTTTATTTTCTGATTTATATAGGTTTTCATATAGGGAGTCCACACGTATATATACACTCGTCCTCTTCGGTTATAATAAGGAAAAATTTTATTATGATGTGACGTGAATGTTAGACGCAACCTTCGTAGCCTTGTATGAGTTTCTACTTTTCTAATTTGTTCATAGAATTCATACAAGGAGTCTGACGAGTGTAAATACATACACATATATGTTTATATATACTTTAGCCTGAGAGGCTCCAGTTCATTGAGTTTGGAGACTAGCCAGAGCTAGTCATGAAATTGCCAAGGTATGAGTTGAGCGCTTTTGAGTTTTTCGCATGCAGCATAATTTGGGAATGCATAAATATTTTACTTATTAATTTATTTTTGTCCACTCACTCTAACGGTTTCAAATGTTTTCCCCTGGGCCATTCGTTTTAAAAATGCCCAGTATGCAGGTTAGCGTAGTTGAGGTCGGGTGTACATGGAGACGAGGCATAATCAATAGTATAGTTTCCGCTCATATTTCTATTTCTAGTTTCTATCTCCTCTAATAGAGTTGCTTTGAATCTGTGATTGATGGTTATGAGATTTTTTGCTAGATTAGTAAATACAAGTTGGGAGATGTTATGATTTGTGGGGAGCACAAAGGCTCCAGGAGTTTATTGGGTTGGAGTTGGAACTGTTAGAAGTGTTTGCATGTGTTTTAGTTAAGAAGGGTTGTCTATTTTTAAGGGAGGTTATGCCAAAAATTTTGGTAAATTTTCCTTGGAGGTGGTCCCCGCAGGATTTACTTCAGGTTTTAGGGTGAAATCCGGGGTGGGTCTTGACAACGCCAAGTTTCATGCATATCCATAATTTGGTTGGCATCGCCAACAGAATCATATCAAAGGTGATGATCCTTGTCGCCTACAATATCTCACCCGTTAAAGACTTCTACAAGTCTTTGACTCGCTTTGGGCCAACACATGTGGCCTTAAAATAAGTCTACGTACGTGATTGGAACTGCGTCACCCAATTAGGTGGTTGCTAAGTAAAATGAAACTATATGCAACTCAACCGACCATGCATCAAACACCGAATCCTTATCAACAACTAACGAATTCACCTCTATATAAGGGAGTTCGAGGATCTGGGCTACACACTCTACAATCTACAAACACAATTACAAACTATCGACCTTGTTGAAAACCAATGCTACAACATCTTGCCTTAGCACCCTTTTACTTTTCAAGCTCTCCGAAGTCTTTGCCTTTACTTTCCAGGTTCCCCGGAGCCTTTGCACCTTTACTTTACAAGCTTACCGGAGCTTCTTGTTCTCATTTTCCTTTCCTTTGGTTATTCTGCTCGATCCAAACCGCGAGTATCGATATCTGTGGCGGAGAAGTTACTGTAAATCCTCGTCTGCGAGGTGGCACCGGAGCCCTACTTTTGTTTGATTAGAAGCACAAGTTAACACACTACAACAACTACTACATTTCGCGTCTATGCGGTGACACGCCCGCATCTCTATAAACATTTGGCACAATTACTCTTCTCTCCTTGTTGAGAAGCGTGGCCAAAACAATAGCTAGTTATTTTTGGAAGGGCTTTCATATGGTCATGATTCTCAAATGGATTTAACCTTGAGATTTTTAATCGTTTAATTCAACATTGAGATTCTCAAATGTACGTATTAATCGTTTACTGATTAACAGTTTACCTCCAATGGTTGCAACGTTATACATAAGCTTCTTCTGAATTTGCATTATCGGTTTAATTGCATTTGTCTTCAGACTCTGGCATCAAAGGATCCTTTCCTCAAAAGTTTTATGCTCCACAATCTCAACCATCTAGAGCTATACACAGACTATACACAAAATTTTCTCGTTGGCATGGTTGCACTGCTTAAACTTTGTCCTAATCTTGAGATGATGGTTCTTGATGACCTGGAAACATATGTGAGTACTATGACATTCATAGTTACAGCAATGATCAATGGTAGCTGCTGCTGGGCTATATATATATATATATATAGCTTTGTTCATTAATTATTTTTCTTTTATTGAGCTATATTTAATTTTTTTGATCTTCTATGTTTTAGGTTGGTCAATAGTGTTCACTTGGTCAGTTATTGACTAAGAGATTCATTGTCAATCACCATTAAATTTACATCCAACTGGTGAAAACAAAACAACCTCTATGTAAAAATAATACTCCCCACCATTAAATTTACATCCAAAAGTGACTGACTATGAATCTCTTGGACAATTACTGACCAAGTGATCATGACTCAGGTTGGTAGCATACCAGAAGAGTTCCCAAACAAACCAATTCAATTGAAAATCCCAAGGCTCAAACATGTTACGATGAAATCTTATAATGTATGGAGATCATGGAATCAAGATCAATGTAATTTTTTGACTATCATGAAAATGCAAGGAGTGGCCTTGGAAAAGACTGTACTTGTGACTAGCTCACGTGGCGAAGAGGACATTGTAATTTTTCGTGTCAAATGTGATTAGAACTTGGAGCAACTCCAATGAAATTGTTTCATCAAAAAACAAAAAAACTCCGATGAAATTGTCTTTTGACATTGGCAGTACGCCGAGCGTTAACTTTTGACATATTTGTTCACTCCAACTCATATGTTAAATCATACGAGTCTTGTGTCAATTCACATGTGCCGAAAGACAGTTCTTCGAGTCTGTCAAATTTGACAGGGTTGATCTGAGAAGACTGTACGTATTTTTATATATATTTTTTTCTCAAACTTCTGTCTTCTCTCAGATTCCTTCTCTTCTTTTCTTCATCGTATCGAGTATCTAGATCAAATCAAATCAAGAAGGAGAAGAAGACAGGGTTTTCAACAACACCCAGTAATGACTACATACATCTTGGCTGATATTCAGACTTTTCCTCCTATGCAACAGCTAAATGGTAGCCCATAGGAAGATGAGAAATCAGGTTAGCTAGGGTTAGGGTTTTATCATCTCGCCCCCTTTGAAGATAGCTTCCACAAGACACATGCAACCTAGCTATAAGTAACGCAAGTCGCGTCCACGTCCCTAACAAAGACAAGACGGAAGAGACGACCAAACGCCTCCAAAACCCTAACCAGTGGAACCTAAATGACCTCCCCATTGATATCCTCCTCCATATTCTCTTATTCCTCGACATAGTCAATGCCATCCACACATCCCTCATCTCCCGCAAATGGCGAACCCTCTGGTCCCTCCTTCCCTCCTTGAACTTGGACCACTCGCAATAGCGACAATGAACGCTATTTTCAATTCGTCACTCGCGTTCTCGACATGCGCCGCTCCGATTCTCTGTGCATCCAAACCTTCCGACTTCGTTTCAAGCCCTTCAAGGGCTTCGCTTCCGACGTCGTCGACTCTTGGATGTGCTGTGCCGTCACCCGCCTCCGCGTGCGCGTGACTTCCCGTTTTCTGTGCTGAGTAATGGGTGCGTACAAGTCTTGACCCTTAAACGCTGCTCGTCTCTTACTCTTACATTGCCGGCCGGCATGTCCGCCATGAATCTTCGCTCGTTGAGATCCATCTATCTTACAGGGGTTTATTTGACGGATGAGAGGGTCCATGATTTGATTCTGGGGTGTCCCAATCTGGAGGACCTCAAGCTTAAATATTGTTATGGGATGAAAAAGTTGAGTATATGTAGCACCAGGCTTAAGAAGCTAGTCGTGTGGGGTGAGATTTATATTAGATCATGTGAGGTTGATTGCCCAAACCTTAGTTCGATACGTATCGATAGCTTTAGCCGATTTGTATTCAAGAATGCCTCTTCCCTGGTTCACTTTTGTTTCGGCAAGAATTTCCTATTATACAAGCACTACTATGATTTGTGGCGTACAACAGTAGTGGGGATACTCAAGCAAGCGCCTCAGCTTAGGAATCTAACTGTTCCCAATCTGTGGTTTAAGGTAACCTTCGTTTGCTTGTGCATTTCTCAAGTAATAACTTCAGGCTGTTTGCATATTTTCTTTTTTGCTGAATATGAACAGAAGAGAGGAGACCATGAGAGTAAGTAAGGGATATAATATGGTTATGATTTTCAAATGGATTTAACCTTGAGATTTTTGAATGGCTTTTAGATATTTAGACTGTAAGAACCTATTGCTGCTTAACCGTGGCCAGTTTGCCTCTAGTGTTTGTCCAATGGTTTTCAAACTTCAAATGGCTAGCTGTATGTAAATGAGCTTCTTCTGCAATTGCAATATTGGTTTATTTAACTGATTGCATTTGTCTTCAGCCTCTGTCATCAAAGGATCCTTATTACCTCAAAAGTTTTATGCTCCACAATCTCAACCATCTAGAGCTATACACAGACTATTCTCAAACTTTTCTCGTTGGCATGGCTGCACTGCTTGAACTTTGCCCTAATCTTGAGACGATGGTTCTTAACGACATCGAAATTGTGAGTACTATGACATGCATAGTTACAGCAATGGTTGCTGCTGTTCCTATATTGCGTACTTTCATTAATTCGTTTTCTTTTATTGAGCTGTATATATAGCTAAACTATGATTTTATAATTTTCAGAAGGATTTACCGGAAGAGTTCCCAAATGAATCAATTCAGTTCAAAATTCCAAGGCTCAAGCAAGTTACAATGAAATTATATGATGAATCAAAAAATCAACGCAATTTGCTGACTATCTTAAAAATGCAAGGAGTGGTCTTGGAAAAGATTGTGCTTGTGTCTAGCAGGCGTGGTGAAAAGAACATCGTAATTTCTTCTGTTAGAA
This sequence comes from Fragaria vesca subsp. vesca, assembly GCF_000184155.1. Classification (NCBI taxonomy): domain Eukaryota; kingdom Viridiplantae; phylum Streptophyta; class Magnoliopsida; order Rosales; family Rosaceae; genus Fragaria; species Fragaria vesca. Next base: position 2,122,452 of record NC_020493.1, on the reverse strand, counting down.
CTTAGGCCCTGTCCCGTTTGGTTGGTAAAAATAGGAAAATGATTATTTTTCTTTTAAGACTGATATGAAATGGAATATGTTTTGCTATTTTCATGTGGGTGCATGTTTGGTACATTTTGGAAATTAAATGCTAGAATTAAGTTTCAATTCCTATCGCAGCGTTCTGTAAGTTATAAATGAGATACAAAATTATAATTTTCAATAACACCCCTCTATTAATTTAATCGATTTCCAAATACTTAAATCCCTTCTATTTGAGTATTATCTTCGCTTTTCAGTAGCAGAAGATTTTGACAAATTGCTAGAAGAAGAGTATTATCTTTGCTTTTCAATAGTAGGATTTTGAAGAGAAATGAAATATTGAAAAAAGAAGAAGAAGAAGAAATTCAATTAAATTAGAAGTTTCACGAGAAGTAATTCAATTTAGGTTTTATGAGGGAGTCAATATCGCGTCAGGTGTCTTTATTTGTTTTCTTTCCGGTCTCTCCTTACAACCAATGAAAATCTTGGAATGAAATTATTCTTTTAAAAAAAAAAACTCGGAATGGAAAAATAAATTAATTCTCATTCCGTTCCATGATTTTCTGCCAACCAAACTTCTCAAAACGCTACCAAAAAGGGTGAAAGCGATCTCAATGTACTGGCACGTACCTTGACAAACCCTATACGCTTACGAAAAAAAAGACAACCCCATATGCCATGATCCCATATTCGGTTTGGATCTGCCAGAGAAAAGGTCTGCCAATCGCCATCACCTTTTGAAGAATGGAAGTTTAGTAATATGTCGCAAAAACAAAAAGATGAGATTGCATCAACTTGAAAATTGCCCTAGAAAGATTCACGAGGCCAAAAGACTCGTCAGTCGAGAACCATTATCAAGAACAACACAGTTCAAGAGTTTTGAACATGTTTAACCTAGGTTTAGACACCGTCATGAAAACGAAAGCTCTCGTTTAGGTTTTTGTTGTTTTTTTTTATATTTTTAAAGTGAGGTTTTCGTTGTTAAGTTAATAAAAGTTAAAATACTTTCTATCCTTATAATCAGTTTATCCTTTGAAACCAAGCCTAAAGTCACCCCTTATTACTGTCATGTGTTAATAAGTGTTTTAAACTGATTGAACCTCTGTGACTCCATCTCATCTTGTGTTTGTTTGCTTTTTATTTTTTATTTTTTTTAATTAAAAACCTCGGGTCTGAATGCCTAACCTGAGTCCGGGCCCAAAGTCCAACCCGAACCAATCTCCCCGGCATAAAACCACCATTTCTCGCAAAATCCACGAAACCCAAAACCCCCTCTAATGGAAGCGACGGCGATCACTCATCGGAACCCAAACCAGACCCTAAACGACCTCCCGGACGAAATCCTCCTCCACATCCTGACCTTCTTCCCGACCCTCGACGCCGTCCAGACCTCCCTCATCTCCCGCAAATGGCGGCCCCTCTGGTCCCGCCTCCGCTTCCTCCGCTTCTCCTACGAGCACTTCCCCCTAAATGACCCTCCCTCCGATAACCGCGACTTCTTCGCCGAGTTCGTCGACCGCGCCCTCATCCTCCGTCCCCACCACCCCATCGACCTCTTCTCCCTCTCCTTCATCTACCATCACCGCTTCGGCCTCCACGTCGACTCCTGGGTCCGCTCCGCCGTCACGCACCTCCGCGCGCGTGAGCTCCACCTCGACTTCTTCATCGACCGCGAGTACCACCAGACCGACGAGTCCTTCAACCACAAGTACGACTTCCCCTTCGCCGTCCTCCGAAATGGCGCCGTCGCGGTCCTGAAGCTCACGCGCGTGGAGCTCACTCTCCCGGCGAGCATGGCCGCCATGGGGCTCGTCTCCCTGAGCTCAATGTACCTGGATGAGGTGTATCTGACGGACCAGAATGTTACTGATTTGATTTCTGGTTGTCCGAATCTTGAGGAATTGGAGCTTCAGCATTGTTGGGGGATGGAGAAGATGAAGATACGTAGCAAAAAGATGAAGAAGCTGGCGTTTGCTTACATTTACGACTCGGAATCCAGGAACAGTATTGAGATTGATTGCCCGAATTTGTGTTCGATAAGCTTTGATAACTGTAGTTTCACACAGTTTGTGCTTAAGTATGCGCCGGCCCTGGTTGAGTTTAGTGTTAGCATTGTGCAAATAGAGGAGCAGGATTATGATCTGTGGTGTAGGATTGTGAAGCTACTTGAGCAGGCGCCGTATGTGAAGCAGCTTAATTTGCAAAATTGGTGGTGTAAGGTAACTACTTTCCGGCTTTATTTAGGAATATCTTGCAATGTGGGTTGGTATATTGATTATATGCTTGTGATTTGGTAGTTAAGAAAGATAACATTGTTGTTTGGAGACTAATAAGCTCTTTCACTAACCAGAGTGTGGTCAGATTTTGCTGCAATTTTGCTTTGGAAGGATTCAATAGTTAAACAATATAAAAGTACTTTTGGTGTTATTGAATCTTGGAACTTGACGAAAAATAGAAATGGTGATTGGTTGTGGAGATATGTTGTTATTGTGTTCATTGGGACTTGAGAACTCATCCACTAAATTTGTATAAATGGTTGAGAAGAAGTTGTTTTGTAGACGATAATAGTCTAATATGCCTTTCTCTAATCAGATTTATGGACATTTTACTATACCGTTTGAAGTTATAGTAAATAGTTTAGGATACAATTTTTCTTAATGGGTGCCATATATGTAGGTAAAGGGAAACTATTATCCTGCGCTATTACATCTTTTGTCATAAATTTGTAATATACTAGCTTCTTGCTTTGTATATATAATGTATTGCTTTGCCCTGCTACTGTACTGGCTTTTATGTCTCTGCTGGTGTGTATAGATATGTTGGGGGAGACTAGAACTTTCTCTCAGTCTGATTATTGTATGTCCATACATAAGTTATTTAACTCTGACTACAGCTATCACATAAATATTGTGACTTTGCTTAAAATTCTAATTCGTTTGACATTAAAGGACTATCAATTCAGGTTGTTATCCAGATTTAGTGGTTTCCTGATTTCAAATTTATCGTTTTAGTCTTTTACTAAGTAACTTTTTTTGTGGTTCTTATTGAATTATTAATCATCTAGCAACCCATAGTTTTTCACCTGCTTCTATGTTTATCCTTGCCCCCAAAGAATTTCAATCTCTTTAAGAGCTAATAGATGATATGCTCATCTATTAGTTCATGTTGTTATCCTGATTGAGTGGCGTCCTGAAACAACCTTAGGGTTTGTAACTTAAGCTTGACTACTTAGCCTGTTTGGGTTGGGGCCTTATTACTAAATTGAACCTCATGTCTTTATGTGTATTCTTATTTGTTGTCTCCTCATTGTGAGATCGAGTCCCTTTCTTCATATGGTCGTACTCTGTCAATCTATTCTTACAATAAGTCTCTCAGATGTAGTATTATTTGATAAATCTAGCCTTTTATGGTACATAATTGCTGTTTTTGCTTCTTTCCTCAGCTTCTTACATCAAAGGATCCTTTGTCCAAAAGTTTTAAGCTTCACAACCTCAACCATTTGGAGCTGCAAACTGGGTATACCCATTGTGATCTGGTTGGCTTGGCAGCACTGCTTGAGCTTTCTCCCAATCTTGAGAACATGATTTTAGATTACGTTGACAATAATGCGAAAGATGTGAGTATATATATTACTGAAATTCTAGATGTTGCTGCTTTATAAATATCTAAACCATGATCTTCTTGTTTCCAGGGTATAGTACCTGAAGAGTTCTCAAATAAACCAGATAGATTCAACATGCCGAGTCTGAAGCAAGTGACCATGAAATCATATTCTGGAACTCCAGATGAAGCTAATTTTGTGAATATTTTGAAAAAGCATGCAGTGGTCCTAGAAAAGATAGTAATCCATCACATCGAAGTTGGTGAGAAATCATTCTCTCCGGTAGTTATAAGTAAAATCCCTTGCAAGGTTTAAGCCCTAAAAGATTTCGTAGTATAGGAGCTCATTGGCTCCGAGTAAAACCAGTTTTTTTATTTTTTATTTTTTTTTATAGTTTTTATACTAACGGTTTATTACTAATTTTTTTTTTGGTTTTTGTAACTAAGTATGATGTTAGATGACTGATCATTAAAATAATAAGTATGCTCTGTATAGCTTATCTTATGATTTGTTTTGAAATAAATTATCTTGCATTGCATGCACTGTTGTTTCGACTGCAAATTGGTCATTCTATGGAACAGAAACTTCTCTTCATCTATTACTCTATTCACTCATAAGCAGCCCAAAACCCTGATTACTTATACTGCAAGTAATAGCTCTTCAGCCCTATGGAATCATCAGCGTGGACTTTTGTCTAGGGGTACCTGTTCAGTATGAAGTTATATGTGAATTTTCAGTATGAAGTTATATGTGAATTTAAAATTCACATAAAATTCACATGTAATCACGTATTAAGAGAAAACCTAGTACTAGTAGGAATACATTTCCCCTAACTGGCATACCATTTGAACTATAGAAACCATCTGAACTTCCTGTATTAACAGTCAGGAATATGAAACGGTTTCTTAAAATTTTATTTTGTCATCATAATATTACTATATAAATTTGCAAATTGAATCCCTTATTAATAATTCAAACTTCGAAACAAACTCAAACGATCTTCTCGTTCTCACCCCACTTGAAAACTTTGAACTATTCAACCCTAACGCAACTAGCTCGAGCATCTCTCTCACCGCCAAAGACCACTGAAAAAAAATCAGGAGATCGATCAAGAAACCCAACCTTGATTTCCCATTCATCAATGGAAACAAGATCCGCCGCTGCCAAGAAGAAGAAGCTTTCCTTCTGCAAAGAAAATGAACTCATCTCCGACCACCACAACATTGATCGCATCACTGATCTCCCCGACGCCGTCCTCCACCACATCCTCTTCCTCCTCCCAATCAAAACCGTCGCGCAAACCAGCGTCTTGTCGAAACGGTGGCGTTCGCTCTGGTCCTCCTTCCCTGACCTCGACTTCACAACCCTAGACCAATCTCTGCAACCATGTTCCTCATCTAAGACAAATCCTCTGAATTGCAAAGAGTCAGACTTCATCACTCAGGTCCTCAACAACCGAGACAAGCACTCCGATATTCGGATCCTCCGGTTCCAGGCCCGGCTGAGCTTCTCTCGTCTCAATAGCCTGATCCGCCTCGCAATCAGACACAAGGTGCAGGAGCTCGACGTGGAAGTTTTCACAGAAGATTACTTCAACTTCCCTAGATGTGTCATTGCTAGCGACACATTAAGGGTTTTCAAGTTGAAGTCGAAAAGACCCGGTTTCCGGTTACCTCCTTCTTCTGTAATGACAAGCGGCTTCCGATGTCTTCACTCTTTATCTCTCTCCCGGATCAGTCTATGCAACCAGCCTTCCCTGTCTGATATGTTCTCCGAGTCGTCTTTCCTTCTGCTCAAGAAACTGAGCCTTGATACCTGTTTTGGGTTGAAGCATCTTAGGGTTGGCTGCCGTGTGCTGCAAGACTTAACCCTAGAGAATTGTTTCGAGCTGCAAGGGCTGAATGTGTCGGGTTCGAAATTGGAGAGGTTGCGGATTGCGAAATGTTTTGATGGGTATGTTGAGAAAAGCTGGGTGAAGATTGATGCGCCGAGGCTTGAAGTGGTTTTGTGGGAACACAATGGTCTTAGTGATAATGTTTGTATAGAGAATTTGAGTTACTTGCATAAGGCTTCCATTGGTTTGCTCCATGAAGATATTAGTGTTGCAAAGCTTCAGAGTGTTTCCAATCTTTTTTCGGCTCTCTCTCTTGCACATTGCTTGACACTCGAAAGCAATTGTATTGAGGTACTACTTCAATCTTTTCTTGTGTGGAACTATAGATCATTGTTAAATAACTAACCAGCCCACGGCTCACTGCCGGACTGTGGATCATTGTATCACATCGTTAGTTTAGCGAAGTACTGTTGGAATTTCTTCATTTCTTGACATACAAAACATCCAAGACGAAGAAAAAGAACTGCCAAACAATAAACCGGCCTTATCTCTCTCACTTTTCCTCTTTCTCACGAGTGACTTATACATATAGCCTCGATTTGTTTTGCAGATTCTATCAAACAACAATTATTTCGCAGTGTATTTGCATCAGTTCAGCAATCTGAAATCCTTGGAGTTGCACACGGGTTTCAAGAAGAACAATGTCCCTGGATTGGCATCCATATTCAAGAGCTGTCCTATGCTGCACACTCTGATACTAAACATTATTAACGATTTCAAAACCGAAAGGAGAGTACGTATTATGAAGAAGATTACCTTTGGTCAATCAACACCTTACATTGTTCTTTTTATTTTCCCACTTTCAAAAGCTGATTTAGTTTTTTCATCTATGTATCTGTAGCAATGGAACAAGGACTTGTGGGAAATGTCTAACTCGGAGGAAGAGAAATACTGGGAATCTCAAACCCAAAACTTGCAGTCGTTCTTGCATCACCTTAAGATAGTGAAGATTCATGGCTTCCTAGAGTGCGAGAACGAAGTGAGCCTGGCAAAGTTTTTGCTCAAGCATGGAAAGGCCTTGGAAGAAATGGTTTTGTCTACTGGGCACTGCAAAGCTAGACACTCTCTTCAGAGACAAAAGATTAGGTCACAGATGATGGGATTTTCTTGGGCTTCTTCTAATGCCAAAATTACATTTAACCAAGCTGGCTAGCTGGTTTGTAGTGCTACTGCTACATACGTTCTCTAATGAAATTGGCTTGAATGTGCATACACTTCCATTTCGGTTGTGTATGGATTCGTATAATTTCTTTCTCGTTTCCTGTACTAGATCTTGTTACGTGCATATATCTATGTATCGTAACTAGCAATTTATTCATCAAGACATGTCCCAACGGCTATAAACTCCATGGTTTCAATTCACAGAACAGGTTTTAAATCTGCTGCAGGCAATTTGACATGTGCCGGACATAAAATTAGATTCACGTACTGAATGATGCACTGTTTCGAAATTACTAGCAAGTTGCCTCTATGAGATCCAAATATTGTTCCATGTATATTTTTGCAACAACAAGTTGCTAATATTACATATACAATATCTAACTAGCTGCAGATAATCAGTTCCGATCTGTTTTCTGGTTCTCATTTTTGTGATATCCCTATGTGGTTTGCTTGGTCAGTGACCGTGTAAATGAAACAGAACGACGCTTGTTTTAGATTTTAGTTTATGCCATTGGGTCTCCTTGCCCCCCTAATTGGGTGTCATCCAAGATTTCCTCGGAACTGCAACTAAACAAACGAAGATCAAGTAAAGATTCGAATACCCTATTGAACCGCTATATATTCAGAATGATAATGGGAAATGAGATGATCTAATTACTTTGGGTCAAAGTTATGGGGGTTTACTTTGATTTAAACTTCTCACCACTTGAGCTGAATCACTCCCAAAAAAAAAAAAAACGAGACTGACGACTTGGCGATTCATGAACTGAATTGAATTGTGCCTTTGCATATGACATATTGGAAACTGTGTGTGAGTGGCGTTTACTAGATAGAATATGATTACGTTACCTCCTACATACCTGTAATCCTCTGAATGTATTCTATAGTCCTCTATATAAGCTTCTATTAATGAATAAAGATTATGAATCTCCGATCTACTTTGTTATCTCTCAACTTCTTCAATTCATTACAAAGTCTTTTTTTAGGTCATATTCAGATTAGATCCATAAAGCCGAAGGAGGGCCATATAAGCCCAACACCTGACTTCATTAGTATTTAAGCCTGAGATTCACTAGGGTTTTTGTTTTTCTATCTTTAGTCTGCTACCTTCTCCTTCTCTTGGATTAACAAATCTTAGAAAGTTGAGCTATGGTCGTATCTGGTGAGGAAGAAGGACGTGGAAGATGTGGGATTACCGAGTTGCCGGACTGCATCATGGAATCTATAATCTCACTGCTACCTCTGAAAGACGCAGTGAATGCAATCCTGGCTTCCCCTCCACACTGGAAACACCTTTCTCATTCATCAATACTAACAAGGCGCAATCTTAAATTCGACGATCTCAACGTTTTCGGGAGCAATTACGAAATAGGATATGACATGGATCAGCAAAGACGAGAATTTTTGAGACGTGTGAGTAAATATTCGCAGCAATATCAGGGTAACAAGGTCGACTCTTTCAAATTTCGATGCCATCTTCGTGCAGAATCTTATGTCATCCTTGATGATTGGATTCGTTTTGCAACTACAAAAGGGGTTGAAAAGCTTCATCTTGGACTTGTAATTTGTTCGTCACCACATGAAGGTTATGTTTTTCCTCGGAGTTTACATGTTGGCTCGACTTCAAATCTAAAACATGTGTTATTGGAGGAATGTATTCTAAGACATCCTACTACGGATCCTGACGCCTTCAACCAGCTAACTACTCTTTCTCTAAAACACGTTTACTTTGATCAATCTCTGATGGCAAATCTCTTCTCTGTTTGTGCGTTACTCGAAAGCTTGACCTTATATCGGTGCCGGCTGAACCGCCTGAACGGTAGTTATTATCGGAATCGTGATGAGTGTCCTTTAGTTGCTGGTGATCGTCTAACTCATCTCAAAGTGTTACATTGTCAGGAGGAGGGGCATACGGAGATTGCGGCACTAAATCTTGCCTCCTTGGAATACAATCCATTTTGCAATTGCAGGTCTTTTCACATGAAAGCTCCACAACTATCCAGAATTTTTTTCGCCAACAGCAGGGTACGTGACACATTAGTACCTCAAGCACTTACCACAATTCGCAATGTGTCCCGGGCTTGAGACTCTTCATCTGCGGATGCCAGCGGAGCTACCCCGAATCAGCAGCTTACCGACTTATGGAAATCTCAAACAACTCAACTTGGATATTATCTCAAGTCGACGAATTAGGCAAGACGAGGACGATGTTGATGTCAATTTTGTGCTGGATATCATCAAGGCTGCACCCTTTTTAGAAGAGCTTGTTTTTTCTAAGACTAATCCAAGAGAGACGAGGAATAATCATTCTAGATTCACAAATGATCATTTGAGAGGGGTTGAGATACAGAATTTCAGGGGTAACTGGTACGAGACAGAGTTGGTCGTTTGTATCCTAGAGATTTCACCCAAGCTAGAGAAGCTGGTAATTAATCTGCTTGGAAGATGTTATTTGGGTGATGGAAAATTCGACGAGCTTGGCCAAAGTTATTCAGAACAGCAGAGGGGAGTTGTGAAAGAAAAACTCAAGGGAGTAAAGACTGATGCTCAGATCATATTTCTACAGTAGTTGCCTAGAAAACAATGACATACCCAAACATGTTAAACCTTGTGAGGTATGTAGTGAACTTTGCTTCAAATTTTATACTCATCTTTAAATATCTTTTTTTTCTCCTTCAAGCACGATTCACCCTTACAACTTTCCTAGATCAGTGCTGTAACTCGTGCAGTTAATAATTAGAAAAATATAACAAAGTCAGAATATTTTGTTCATATAATGGATAATGTTATTTCCTGTCAGTTTCATATCACCCAAATAAGGAAGAAAATTAAATGGGGATGAGCCTCCCAGCTAGGTCGGTTCCAAACTCTATTATGTAACAAAATAAGGAAGAAAATTAAGAAGGTTGAAATGAAGGTCTGTTTATAATCAGGATGAGAATTACCTCATGCGCAAGGATGACACTCATGAATCGAGACGTGTTTGTAAATTTGCAATAATCGAAATTTACAAATTCCTCTGTATTCAATTTCATTGCTTCAGAACGAACAACAATGAAGATGTAAAAGACTAGAAACACAACCAAACCAAGAAAAAGCACAAAACTGTTCCTCAGTTTTCTACATACACATCAATCTAAGATCAAGGTCTCTTAGTATTACTATTTAGCTCCTCCAGCAATCCTTGCTCAAGCCAAATCCAACTCTCCTCCATCAACTCAGGACTCAATCTGAACATCAAAACGCAAAACTCCATCTGATTCGGAGCCCCATCTCCATCCAAGTCACCTTCCTTCAACATACTCACAAGCTCGTCCTCTCTCAAATCCTGCAGTCCCAGAACAGCAGAGTTCCTCCTCAAGCTCTCTAGCGTAATGACACCTCTCTCCTTGTCCATCAGCGGCTGGAAACCGTTGCAGAGCTCCCTTATCAGCCCCTCTCCACCGAGCTTGTCCGCCATCTCCGGTAACAAGTCTTCGTTCTTAGTGTGTGAGAATGAAGTGAGCCTGGCAAAGTTCTTGCTCAAGCATGGAAAGGCCTTGGAAGAAATGATTTTGTCGACTGGGCACTGCAAAGCTAGACAAAAGATTAGGTCACAGATGATGGGATTTTCTTGGGCCTCTTCTAATGCTAAAATTACATTTAACTAAGCTGGCTAGCTGGTTCATAGTGCGACTGTTACGTCCGTTCTCTAATGAAATTGGCTTGGATGTGCATACACTTGCATTTCGGTTGTGTATGGATTCGTCAAATTTCTGTCTCGGTTCCTGTACTAGATCTTGGTACGTGCATATATCTATGTAACGTAACTAGCAATTTATTCATCAAGACATGTCCCATTTGTCCTAACTCCATGGTTTCAATTCACAGAACAAGTTTTAAATGTGCTGCTGGCAATTTGACATTGCCGGACATAGAATTAGATTCACGTACTGAAATACTGAATGATTCCCTGTTTTGAAATTACTAGCAAGTTACCTCTGTGAGATCCAACATTGTAAAAACAACAAGTTGTTAATAACTTAATACAGTATTACGTATATAATATCTAACTAGCTGCAAATGATCAGTTCCGATCGATATGTTTTCTGGTTCTTATTTTTGGGATCCCTATCAGTGACCCAGTAAGTGAAATACAAGGACGCTTGTTTTAGATCTTAGTTTATCCCATTCGGTCCCCTTGCCTCCCCCCTAATTGGGTGTCATCCGAGATTTCCTCGAAACTGCAACTAATCATACGAAGATCAAGTAAAGATTCTAATCCCCCACTGAGTTGCTCTATATTCAGAATGATAATGGGAAATGAGATGATCTTACGGGGTTTGTTTTACTTGAGCTAAATTAATTACTCAAAAAAGAAAAAGAAAAAAAAAGAAGCTCTTACTATAATAGTCATTTAAAGTTAATCGTTCAATTGATTATTGATCCATTACGGATATAAGCAAAGGCAAAAGCTGGACTACGTGCTTTGTGCCGTACGCCAGACGGAGCCGTTAACGGCAGGGCATTTCTGTAATATCAACGTTATCACGGTAAATACCCGATCTTACTGCGAGACCGGAGGACAGAAGAGAAAATTTGCCTCCGGAGTCGATCCCCGGACAATGCAGAACACGTCTTGGAGGATTCATAGTTGGTGTAAGATCTGGAAATCCAGAACGCAGAGATATTTGACACAAAGCTGAGTGGTGAGAGAGTAGAGTCGAATCAAGCAATGAGAGAAAAGAGCCGTATGGGGTTGAGGGTTGAAACCCTCTCCCTATGTTGGTAAACTTGCTTCACTTCCTTGAAGCTTTGTGAGGATTCAATCGGGTGGGTAATTCGCATATCAAAAACCTAATCAACCCAAGTTTCCAATCCAACCTCCGCTCTCCAAGCCGCCATCTCCACATCCGCAGTGATTGCAATGAATTGAATTTATTTCGTTTTCTGTAGTTGAGGAATTGATTCCCTGTTCATTTGTTTCTCCTGCAATACTTTTGTGAATTTCAATTTTCATGTCTTGGATAAGGAATGTGATTCGGAGTATCTGGAATTGGGTTTGGTAAGGGTTTTTGTTGGTTATAAAAATGTTCAAGTTTTGGTCAAGCTTTGAACAAGTCAGGATCTTTATCTGTGTATAGTGCTTAAGTTGATCGTGACATGATTTTTGCGGTTTATATATCGGGGAGTTCTGTAATCAGTTTAGGTTGGCATTGTAGAACTGAAGCTTGAATTTCAGAATGATGATTTGATCATTTTTGTTCATATGATGAATTGCTGAGATTTTGTTCATATGGCATTGTCATTTTTTTATTAACTTGTGTAGTTTAAAACCAGGGTTATTAACTGTTTAATTTTCATTGACTTTCAATTTAGGGTGGCCTGACCTCTGGATATAAAAAAATTGATTGAGGAGTAAGGGTTAGCTGATGAAACTTACACAGCAGAATGCGTTGCACTCTTTCAGTTATCTGGAACCTCTATTCATAACAACAAAGCAGTGCAAGTTGATGCGGTATGAGCTCATTCTATAATTATGCATCACACTTGCTCAAACCTACAATTCTACTCCAATGACCTTTGAAATTATTTAGATTTTCTAGGAAAGTGACTTTTTTGTTTATCTAATTGCTAGTTCGGAATGATAACTAGGAAGGACTCAGTCTGACCATAACCTGAGGGAGTATCAAGCTGTTGTGGGATACGCATATGTCGAAGGTTTTCATGTCATATAAAATATTACTGCAAATGTGAACCATCAAGCTGTCTTTGGGAAAAAAAGCCTTGTAGTAATTCATATGCAAAAGGTGAGGTGCATCCTGGCGATGTCAAACCGTCTTTGGCAAAAGCATTGAGTAGGATACTGGAGGTAGGTTCATATGTTCATGTCATGTGTGATCAATTTATTAACAGCCAATGGGATGTTCATTCTTTTATCTGTAAATCTTGGTTGTTTTGCAACATGAATATGAAGTCTGAAATTTGTTGCTTAATGAATCGGTTAATGCACCAAGATGAAGTGGATCATTGACTTCAAGCTTATATGGGTTTAGTACCTTCATTTTCTTGCATCCAAGAACCTTAAACCATGCTTCCAAGCCTAAAAATGCTATAGTAGAAGCTCTCATTGGTGAGCAGCTGATCTGATTCATTAGGATTGGTTTACCTGATTATCCCTAACCCTAAAATATATGGTTTAGTGGTGGAAAGCTATGGTGTTAGATCTAGGAACTAAACCCCACAAATCGTTTTGGGTGAATGTGATTGAGACCCTAGTGTCATGAATTCTCTGCATATTTTCTTTGCTTGAGTTTGCTTACATTTGGTTTCCGACTCTCAAATTCTTCAGGTTTAATTTTTGTCGATTACGTATATTTGATTCTGGACTATGTTTTCAGTTCCTTGCTTGCTCAATGTGATAAATGTACTGGTATCTACTGCCAAAGTTACTTGCTTCAACTAGTCAATATCTGTTGTCATGTTTTTGAGTTGTGTGATAATCTCTGATATTTATTCTTGTTTCTGAGTATTGAAAACCTAGTTGCATATTCAAGTCAGCTTTAACTATGACCCAGGTAATAGAACAATTGAGATTTTGTTTGCGGGGCTACTTTTCTCAATGGCGTCTGATTTTTACAAGTTGACCAATTTCATCAAGAGTCATGATTTAAGTCCTATCAGGTCAATATTTGTGAAATTCATGCCATTTGTGAAGAAATTGTTCCATCAAATCAGTGTATGGGTTTGTCCTTTATGTCGTCTACTTGGTTAGTAACTGATTTTTATGAATTTCTAGAATCCAGAATTGGCGGAATTATAATTTGAAATTGTTATGAATTGTTATTGAACGTGGTAGTTATGAATTGTTGTTTACCTGTTAGTTTGCCTTTTCCATGTGTTTATGTGTTTGTCTGTAGCTGTGTTTTTTTTGTTAGTTTTCTGGTTATGTGCTTGATTTTGAAGTGGGGAGTGAACTGCTTAAGGCAGAGTGGACAAAGATCATAAGAGTGGGCCAAATGAGCATGGGTCTGAGCAAACAAGAGCAGCACTTCCAGCGCTAAGAAAGAATAGCCTGATGACCTGCTTGAAGTTTTGTATTGCTGTGGAGAAAGGTAAGGGAGTGTTCGATGAGTGAGAACGTTACATGGCACATGGTTTTGATGAAAGGGTGTGGAAACTGGAAGCAGCGTCGAGGCTATATGATCTAACTGACTGGGGAAGATATAGAATAACTGAAGGTTGCCAAAGATCCTTGTCTATCACATATGATGCCAAGGATCCACATATCATTTTTTTTTTGCATGTTTCCTGACATAATGTACTTCTCACATATAATGGTCGTTGTCTCAATTCTATGATCAATTGATGCTCTTTCCATTTGAAGGACGTAACTCATCAACATCAATGTCCATTTCAAATGCATTGACAATTACTTCCAATCTAAGCTGGTGAGCTTTGCTTAGGTCCATTTGCTTTTGGATAATGTAACAGCTGCATAATGAAGATATCATCATCATCATGAATTGAATATTCAGAGAAATTATACTGTCATATGGAAAATCTACAGTTGCTTGGGAACTTAAATATTTTATAAATATATAATAGACATGGAGTTCTAGCTTCTCTAGAACAAGATATACACACCTCAAGAACCTGATATATTTCATACAGTTTAGCATATCATAGAAAATGCATTACAATCTCCAGCTTTAGTATCTCATTGATAAAGATCATCAATCGTGGCTTCCTTGATAGTTAAATTGCTGGCCAGTAATTATGTGGTGCCCTGATGATAATGTAAATATAAGAATCAGAAACACATATAGGTAAATAAATAAGACATGTATGCTTCAAGCTAGCAAAGTCTTAGAAATCTAAGGCTCTGAGTATTCACAGTACAATTGTTAACAAATCTTAACCACCACAAAAACACAAGTTGCTGATACAGCTTTAGCATATTTCTCCATTAACAACAAAGCTCCAATCTTTGATCCTTTATACAAGTACCACAAAATGCAATACATTTGGGAAAAACTATATTAATAAAAGATATCAGTAATATAGTCGTATACCGAATTTGTGTATATTGACCAAACAAAATTACCAAAAAAAAAAGGTAAGTGAATGAAAATTCCAGGTAGTCATTAAACACATAGAAGGGCTATCATGATTCCTAGTGCATTGTCCCATGCTACTGACCTCATGAGTTTTTAAACAACATAATTCTTGCATAGCATACATCTCGCTCGAAGATGCAGTGTCTACATCTTCATAAATAAATAGTTATACATTGGTTGTCAATTATTTCTACTTCTAATATCAATCATTTCACTTCAGACAGGACTTAACATAAAGAGCCAAATTCAATCAAACAATCATTTTTTACTTCTAGTAACAATCATTTTTTTACTTTCCTTATGATAAAGATGTCAAATTTTGAGCAGCAAAAGATAAGTTTACCGGGTGAGAGCAAAGAAGATGATAAAGGCTTACATGTAAGGCCCTGCATTGAAATTCAAACAATCAAATAGAACCAAACAATACCAATAACCAAAAAAGTGGGGAAGGAGAAAAGAGAATTGAGGACTAACCAAGAAGACCCTTGAGGGCATTGAAGCAGAGGCAAGTGTCTTCCACAAGCACAGGACCATTAACCTGAATGGCAGCCAACCTAGCCTTCATAGTCTTCATAATCACCAACAGCTTGTCAAAATGTAGGTGTAATTGGCACCTCTGATGCTTTGCTCCAACAGTTCAACCTAGGTAGCCCAAAGAAAACAAAAAAATAAAATAAAG
>NC_020493.1:2089633-2106653 GCF_000184155.1 Fragaria vesca subsp. vesca | reverse complement strand
CATGGTACATCATAAAATCCTTACATTTGTATAAGGTAGGGTAATTTTGCAATAGATGGTGGAAGAACACACCAGCAAGATCTTTTTCTCTAAGAATACTGTTTTAAATAAAAGTTAGTGCTGATCATAAAGCTTAAACTTTGCAGAAAAAGTAGTCATATTGTCTTACTTTACATTCTCATAAACAAAAGGGATTCTCCTAAATTGGAAAGGAAAGACCAAAAAAATACTCACTTAGACATCCTGCTCCCACTTGTAGTGCATGAAAACCCAACTCAAAGATTGTAATTCATACCCAACAATCTTTGCTTTGAAAAGTACTCTTTCCTTTTATTCAGTGTACAAAAATATCGATATGACTTCAAACTTGTGATGTGCATTGAACAAAGCAATTTCCAGGAAGGAGTCTTTTCAAGATTACAGAAGAAGAAACGAAAATAGTATGCAAGAGCATTTTGCAGATCATTAAGTGGTGAGTTTCAGCGATTTATCTCACCAGACAAGAGCATTTTGCAGATCATTAAGTTGGCCGCCAGTCCATTCCAGACAACTCCGGATTTACATCTATGAGTCTAGATCACAACTAATATCAAATACTCTCAGGTGACAGGTGCACCGATGATGAACTAAACGAAACACATACAGAACGCTATGAAATTGAAACAAGCTCGTGAATTTGAAGACGGCTGTTTAATCAAATCTCAAAACATGAACAGAAACTAGTTAGGGGACACAGTGCTGCAACTCATGGATTAAAACCTTACCTCCGAAGGGAACGCAGTCTGATTTCCACCTTCATCCCATTCATCGATTCATCGATTTCAAACTTGAGATCAAAAACGCTTTTCAATGTCGAAATCTTACACAACGCTCTGCTTCGGCTTCAACACCTTCTTTCGATTTCGAACTTGTGCACGACGCTTTGCTTGCTGCTAATTCGGCCTCTAGGTGGCGGAGACGTGGCTACTCTTTGCTTGCCGCATTCGCCCTATCGGTGGCAGATCTCCCGCCAGCGTAATATTTACCCCACCTTCTCACCTCACTGGCGATTCCATAAAAGCCCTTCGGCGACGATGACGAGGGGAAGGATCGTCATCTGAGAAATCTCATCTACGCCCCTGTGGATTTCTCCTCCGCCGATGAATAGTCGACATGTGTTTCAGACAACTTGTGGCGTACGGAACTACGGCGTAGTCTAGCGCTTTCCATAAGCAAACACAATTTGATGAAATTTTGAGGGCTTCATTTTATTGTAACTAGCCTTTACAGTGCATATTTGCACGGAATCACGACCACGATCACTTAAAAATAAGCATGAGCGGTTAAATAGATTTACCGTACTATACAGTTATACGTTCTACCAACCGGTAATTTTATGATTATTTATTTATTTAATTTTTTTTAATTTTATAACAGCCCTTGTTTTTATTTATGTTAGTCGATTCGATCATTAAGGGTAATTATTAAAGTTCACAATTTGGTGAAACTATTGAAGGCGATACATAGATAGATAGATAGAGATGTTAGAGGTTCACAGGGAACCCGTAGAAATCTTTAGTCCTAGCCAACTGCACCTCTTGAGTGTTGCGGGAGCGAGCCAATATCTTGCGATATGAGTTGTGGGATAATGCTCCAGATCTTAAATCTACTTCAAGCGATTGTGAACATAGGAGAGCGCCAACTTTGTTTGTTAAATTCTCCTTTACCTAGTTTGAATTAGGAATTTTTTTTGTTGAGACAATTAAAACACAATGACCTACAACCCAGTTTGGTATTTTGAGTTTTTGAGATTAAAATAACTTATAATCATCATTTTAGATAAATTATCTGTTTGGTAAAATCTTAAAACATGCTTATCTAGAACTTTTTAATTTAAAGAACCACAATTTTAGAAAGTAGGTTGAAGGTTTCTTATTTAAAACTGATTTTTAAAAAATTAAAATTTTAAACCACAATATCAAACTAAGCCGTAATACTTTGTTGATGCACTCCAGCACGTGTAATAGTTTTCACCATATTTTGTTGAAGCAAATCCAACTTTTTTGTTTTCCTTCTGGGCTTTAGGCTATATTCCGTTGCAGGTGCAGATCAAATCCTTAAAGCCGAAGGGGAGGCCCAGATAAGCCCAACACCTGACTTCATTAGTATATATATTGTTTAAAGCCTGGGATTCGTTAGGTTGTTCTTTTCTCTTTAGCCGCCCTTCTCCTTCCTTGGATCAAACTCGATAGAAAGTTCAGCTATGGTCGTATCTTGTGAGGAAGAAGGACATGGAACATGTCGGATTACCAAGTTGCCGGACTGCATCATGGAATCTATAGTTTCACTGCTACCTCTGAAAGACGCAGTGAATACAATCCTGGCTTCCCCTCCGGACTGGAAACACCTTTCTCATTCATCAATACTAACAAGGCGCAACCTTGAATTTGACTATCTCAACGTTTTCGGGAGCAAATACCAATTACGATACGACGTGGATCAAGATAGCGAATTCTCGAGACGTGTGAGTAAATATTTGCAGCAATATCAAGGTAACAAGGTCGACTCATTCAAATTGCGATGTTATCTTGATGCAAAATCTTGTGTCAGCCTTGATGATTGGATTCGTTTTGCAACTACAAAAGGGGTTGAAAAGCTTCATCTTGGATTTGGTTTTCTTATGTCACCACATAAAGGTTATGTTTTTCCTCGGAGTTTACATGTTGGCTCAAATTTAAATCTAAAATATCTGTCATTGAAGGAATGTATTCTGAGACATCCTACTACTGATTGTGACGCCTTCAATCAGCTAACTACTCTTTCTCTGAAGAATGTTCACTTTGATCAATCTATGATGGCAAATCTCTTCACTGTTTGTGCTTTACTCGAAAGCTTGACCTTATATTGGTGCCGGTTGAATGGTAGTCATTATCCGAGACGTGATGCGTGTCCTTTAGTTGCTGGTGATCGTCTAACTCATCTGAAAGTGTTACATTGTCACGAGGAGGGGCATACGGAGATTTCGGCACTAAATCTTGCCTCCTTGGAATACCATCCATTTTGCAACTGCAGGTCTTTTCACATGAAAGCTCCACAACTATCCAGAATTTTTTTCGCCAACAGCAGGGTACGTGACACATTAGTACCTCAAGCACTTACACAATTCGCAATGTGTCCCGGGCTTGAGACTCTTCATCTACAGATGCCAGGGGAGCTACCCCGAATCAGCAGCTTACCGACTTATGGAAATCTCAAACAACTCAACTTGGATATCGAATTAAATCGACTCAATAGCAAGACAAGGACGATGTTGATGTCAATTTTGTGCTGGATGTCGTCAAGGCTGCACCCTTTTTAGAAGAGCTTGTAATAGTGGTATATGGAGGAGATTTGTCTGAGACTAATCCAAGAGAGACAAGGAATAATCATTCTAGATTCACAAATGATCATTTGAGAAGTGTTGAGATGCAGAATTTCAGGGGTAACTGGTACGAGACAGAGTTGGCCGTTTGTATCCTAGAGATTTCACCCAAGCTAGAGAAGCTGATACTTAATCAGCATGGAAGATTATATCTGGGTGATGGAAGATTCAACGAGCTTGGCCGAAGTTATTCAGAACAGCAGATGGGAGTTGTGAAAGAAAAACTCAAGGGAGTAAAGACTGATGCTCAGATCATATTTCTACAGTAGTTGCCTAGAAAACAATGACATACCCAAACATGTTAAACGGTATGTGGTGAACTTTGCTTCAAATTTTATACTCATGTTTAAATATCATTGTTTTTTTTCTTCAAGCACGACTCACCCCCTACATCTTTCCTATATCAGTACTGTAACTCGTGCAGTTGATAATTAGAAAAATATAACCAAGTCAGAACATCATTTTTGTTCAAATAATGGATAATGCTCTTTCCTGCCAGTTTCATAGCATTAGAAAATTATTGTTAGTAACGGGAAGGATCATATACCAATTAAGTAACCCAAAATAAGGAAGAAAATTAAGAAGGTTGAGATGAAGGTCTGGTTATAATCGGGATGAGAATGACCTCACACAATCACACGTAACTGCCATGAATCAAGAAGTGTTTGTAAATTTGCAATAATCGTTATCTACTAATTCCTCTGTATTCAATTTCATTGCTTTTCAGAACGAACAACAATGAAGATGTAAAAGAATAGAAATGCAACAAAACCAAGAAAAAGTACAAAATTCTTCCCGAGTGTTCTACATACATATCAATCAAGATCATCAAGGTCTCTTGGTATTACTATTTAGCTCCTCCTGCAAGCCCTGCTCAAGCCAAATCCAACTCTCCTCCATCAACTCAGGACTCAATCTGAACATCAAAACGCAGAACTCCATCTGATTCAGAGCCCCATCTCCATCCAAGTCACCTTCCTTCAACATACTCACAAGCTCATCCTCTCTCAAATCCTGAAGGCCCAAAACAGCAGAGTTCCTCCTCAAGCTCTCTAGCGTAATGACACCTCTCTCCTTGTCCATCAGCAGCTGGAAGCCATTGCATAGCTCCCTTATCAGCCCCTCGCCGCCGAGCTTGTCCGCCATCTCCGGTAACAAGTCTTCGAAATCAACATTATTTGCCTTGTTGCCAACTCCTGCCATTGATGCTTCGATATATCTCTATTGGGTTGAATGGAAATATATTGGAGGATGAATTTATATATAAGGGGAAGAGGGAAGTGGGTTCTTCTTGGAAGGAGAGGGGATGTGGTCTCCCTATGTATGACAGCAATGGAACAGTAGAGTATTGCTGGTCGGCTTTGATTCTCTGCAACTGCAAGGGCCAGCAATTTGTCCCCGTGCTTTCTCAGAAGCTTGGAACAGGGGTAGTCTCGTCATTTCACTTGGACGGTGCCGTTCTCATGGCACTGTTGTTCGATTTGGAATTTGACTTTCTGATGACCAACCGGCCAAACCTGTGCCTTCATAAGGGCGTTATCGTCATTTCTCTGACCATTTTGACCTTGACAGTTGGGAATTGGTTATTAGTTAACTCTATTCACATGAAAGTGGAAAAAAGGTGGGTCAAACTCAAAGGGCTCGAAGCCTCTTTCTGTGGTTGGTTGAAGAGTCGGTTGTTCACTTTCCTGGAAAATGTAGGAAATCTGCTGCAAAATCTTTAGGAAATTGAGGTATAGTTGCAAAGAAGGATTTGTAAACAAGAGTTGCGTATGACTTTGAAAGCTGTATGCTTTTGTCCTATAGAAGAAATGTTCTAACTCATTGCTCACGTTGGCGTTAAGAAAGAATCGCATACCTATTTTGCTTAGGCTACAAGGTCGTTCAATATGCCACGAATGGGCTGTGAACATAGTGATGAGATTGTTTATATATGCTCTCCTTTCCATTTGTCAATCGACTGTAGAAACAAGCATAAATGCTCCATTTCTTGGAAAGGAGAGGAGAGGAATGGGTGATGATTCTTATACAAACAATTGTCCACATATGAAAATGTTGCATCTGATCCTTTAATAATACTGTATTCGACCGCCACTGGTTTTAACTTTTAACTAGAATGCATAGAATATGTACACAATTTTCGGTTTATATGAAATCGAAAGATCGGAGAAAGAAACAAACAATAAATGTATATTTTCGATATAAGAAAAACAAACAGAAAACTAAACAACAAAACCTCTTTCTACTCCATTTCCCAGCTGATTCATACAGATGGTGTAGGGTGCTCATGAATATAATTTGCAATGTTTGAGTTCATAATGCAAGGAATATATTTGGGTTCATGGTTGATCTATGTTTTTGTTTGCAACGTTGGATACTTGGGATATGTGTGAGGAAAAAAAAAAAAAACCATTCCGTGATGTTTATACGTATCCCATCCGTGTATGACTTCCCCTAATCGGTCAAAATGTGTCCAAGTCAAACGGATTTGGGCCTCTAAACGCATTCTGGATTCTTCCATGCATGCATGATTTGTAAATTGACTAAATTCAACTATGGATGTCCCTGTGTGAAAGATGGCAAAAGCTGCAAAGCGCCGGTCGTAGCGTACGTCACAGAGCCTGTAACGGAAAAGTAATTCTGTAATTCTGGTCATCACAGTAAGTAACTGATTTTACTTAACATCAAAACAAGTCTGTCGTCCTTCACCATCGCCTCCATGGTCGAGATCAATTGGCCCACTATCTCGATGTAAACCACGTCAGTCGCCACAACGACGTCATACAAAAGGTTCAGAGCGGCGATCTAGTCCACCTTGTTCCAGTGGAGAATCACGTGCTTGAGGTTCTTGCCGAGGAAGAGCTTGTTGCGTTTGAGGTTCCGCTTCAGCGCCAGCATCACGGTGGGGATGTAGGTGATGAGGACGACGGTGAGGCCGAGGAGGAGGTAGAGCCCCATGGCGGCAACTCCGCATCCGGCGTCAAGCTCAACGGCGCGTTTGGTGCGGAAGTCGAGGAGGTCGGAGTAGGGGTTTTGGGGGTGGGTGGTGGGCGGGGCCCAGCCCTTGGCGAACTTGACGAGGACCAAGGAGCAGGGCCAGACGGTGGTGCCGATGTGGAGGGAGCCGTCGTCTTGTTGGGAGAAGACCGACGAATTCCACAAAATCCCTTACCTTTTAACCAGACGACGTCGATGTCGCCCAGAACGTCCGTCAACTGGAGAAATCACATCGCTGCCCCTAGAAAATCATCTATGCGGTCATAAGTCTGCCACGTGTCTGGGACCACTGTGGCGTACGCTACTGTGGCATAATCCAGCGCTTTCCGTGAAAGATATAGAAATGCAAAATCAGCCATGCATGTTTTTTGAAATATGTTGTCATTGTTTTACCACTTCACTAGGTACATATTGTATATTTGAGCTCAGCTTATAAGACATACAAAACCACACTAATATAAACTAAAATCTAACTATTGAATTCTATCGACCTGTTGGGATGCTAACGGTGAATGCATTGTTAGACAAATTGGTAGATATTTGGGAAGAAGGAGAACCAAAATCCTTGGAGTGTGTTGAAAATGCAGGTTCTTTAGAAGGTGGAAGGGTATCAGCTTCGTTGCTCTGCAACATAAGAATAACAGTAGCCATTGTTGGTCGATCTGCGGGAGCTTCTTGAACACACAAAAAGCTTACTTTGATACACCTTAAAGCTTCTTGAGACTGGCTTGTTTCTCTCACTGATGCATCAACCACTTCGATTCCTCTGCCTTCTTTCCATAATTTCCAGGCCTAAAGTTCAATAGACACATAAACACATCAATTGTGAATGACTATTTATTTGAATGTGAAGTTTCTAAAGTTGTACTACGCCAATGCGAAAACAACAGCCCCCCTAGAACTTTCAATTTTAGTACACACAATAATTTTCACTTACCCATTGAGCGAGAGTTGGTGAATCTTCTGAGTAATGAATAGAACCATTCTTTCTGCCACTAACAATAGTAACAGCACTCCAAAGCTAAATACATCCGATTTCTCTGAGAAATGGCCATAACGCTCATACTCAGGTGGCATGTAACCGCTTCATGAATCAAAGATAGAGAAGTGAGCAACATCTAGTATTTAAATTTACCTATCTTTGATTCATTTGATCATGTGTTGCATACTTACTATGTTCCAACTACCCTGTTGGTATTTGCTTCAGTTTGATTCACCCCAAAAATCCTTGCCATCCCAAAGTCGGAAACTTTAGGGTTCATTTCTTCATCCAACAGAACATTACTTGCTTTTAAATCCCGGTGAATGATTTTTAGCCTAGAGTACTTGTGGATATAAAGTACTCCTTGAGCAATACCTTCTATGATTCTTAATCGTTTATCCCAATCCAATTTCGACTGTTCAGATGGATCTGATACAAAAAATGGCAAAGAACAAGTTCAGTAACATTCTCTAATTAGACAATGTTTGACTTATGTTGTTAAACATAACATATGCCCACTTAACAACATAACATATGCCCACATACTTCTTTGCAAAATTTAATTTTTCTAAAATGAAAATAATAAAGAACATATACCAAACAAAAATTTGTCCAAACTTCGATTGGGCATGAACTCGTAGATTAATATCATTTCCTCCTCTTCAACACAACAACCCAAGAGTCTTACAAGATTGTTGTGTTGGAGTTTGGCTATAAGCTCTATCTCATTTAAGAACTCCTCATGCCCTTGCCCAGACTTCTTCGATAGTCTTTTTATGGCTACTTCTTGATTTTCAGGGAAAATCCCCTGTAGATGAAGAAAAATATAACCCAATAAAAAACATCTTGGCCTTAATCCTTACCAATAAAATTAGTAGTGGAATTAATAAGTTCTGTACAAACAAAATCATCATAATCTGAAGAACAATGCATTCTATCTTATGTTTGGTGGACTACAGTAGTGTGCTCACCTTATAAACAGGGCCAAATCCTCCTTCACCTAGCTTATTAGCTTCAGAGAAGTTGTTTGTAGCAGCCAATACACACCTCAAGTCGAAGAATGGTAGTTCTGTATCACTCTTTTCACCTCCAGTACTTAAATCACCAATAGTTTTATTCTTACTTCCTCCAAAGCTTCCTGTATTAGTTGTATTGTAGTATAACATTATTAGGATCTGCTCTAAGAGAGAAAGGACAGAGTGTAGGAATACCTTCTTTACCCAAAGTTTTCTTCCATAAAAAACAGCCCAAAAGTAGAGCAAGCAATCCTGCTGCTGATGAAACTAATGCAATACCAAGGGGTCCCTTGAAAAAATCATCAACTGTAAACAAAAGATATAGATCAAGATGACCAGTAAAAAATATGGCTACCACTTTCTCGCAAACTACTAATGAATTTTAGATTGACACATCCTCCCTGAAAGTAGCAGAAGAAACTGAATCAACAATATACGTACCTTGATAGGAATGTTGTTGACGAACACGAATGTAGAGATCTCGCCCATCGGTGTGATTCTCTACAAGATCCATTGAGTCACCGAACCATGAGAAACATCTCCCAGAGGTTTCTTGTGACACATTCACAAAAGCATAAGCTGTGCAAGAGCAGTTTCGAAGGCATTCAGATTCACACTCACTCCTGCTTCTCTTGTACAACATATTGGAATGATCAGGTAATTTCAACTTTTCAAACGTTGTGAGCCTTTCTTCATGATCATCACATGTCAAATTCTTTTCTCTAACACAGCCACCTTCCCATTTCCCCACATCCCATTGTTCCAGAACTTTGGGTGTAAAGCCTGTTAAACACTTGCAGGGTGACACAGATTCATATTTGTCACAGGCACCATTTGGACCGCAACGAGCAATATAATCACATGTATGTAAAGGCTCTCCCCATACTGGACTCCATGTTTTCTTGTCTTCCTTCCACAGCTGCAGTAGTGACATTCCAGACGCCTTCAAAACCCATATCAGTTTTACTGATTTATCCGACACCAAAAGTGAGAAAAACCTGTTCATCATGATTGCTGTAAGCAAAATAAAAGAAGGATCTATCATCGATAGGGAAGAATTGTCCACCTGGACCTGTATATACTGTTGAATCTCCAATGTCGCCATAGATAGCACTTCTCCAATAAGGAACATTTTCCTTCCAAGCAAGAAGCTGTGAAGGTACTTTAGGATCAATGCCGCTTGTGAACTTTCCGGGTTGTGGATCATCAGATGCTTCCCAGGATGTAAGAAGCCATTGCTGGCCAGTCCTTTTGTTAAAGCCAATCTTCATGCTAGGCACCCAAGTATCAGTGGGATAATCGAAGCTTTCCCATAAGGTATGATTTCCAAAGCTCAAAACAAGGTTCCCGGTATCCGAGAGTAAAGCAGTTGTGTTACTCATTACAGAAGCAGATATTGATGCATTAGTTGACCAGATAACTTTTCTAGTCTCATCCAAGACTACGAGATTTCCATCACCACTGAGCATACAAACGCCGGGAGAATGAAGTGAGGATTCTCTGTTAGCCACCCAAACTACTTGAGTAGTACTCTTTGGATATGTGATGTACCATATACCAAGGAAGTGTTTACTAGAATTCTCAGGACTAAAGAAGCCTAATGCAAAGATTTCAGAGGAAGAAATCAAGGTGCGGTTTGCAGTTTGCACTGATAGTTTTTCCTGGTACTAAATTGTCTTGGCTGGTACAAAAAGAGAAGCATAGCATAACAAGACAAAGAACGAGCCACCCCATTCCGGGACAAAGAGACACAAAGAAGAGCAAGAAGAAGAAAAAGTGATGGAATAGCCAAGGTGAAGTCGGTCAATGATATGTAAGATCATAAGGGTACCATAATGAGTTGGTCCCTCCGAGTTGGAGGTGAGAAACCAGATGGTGAATTACCACAACATAAACATATAAGAATTATTCTTCTTGTGGTCCATCAGAACTCAGAAGCAAGAACACTATTATGGAGCAGTATACTTGAAAGTAAGAAAGATAAGCTATGACAAAGAGTTGCACCCCTATTAGCGAAATTTACCACACTAGTGAAGAGAGATCCCCTTTTTTTTTTTTGGACAAAAGAGATCCCCTTATTTAAATGTGAAGAGAAGTACTGCTGCTTTGCTTGGACTGATTGATATAAACCAAATATCTACTAGCTAGTCTTGTATATACGCCATCTTCTCGATCAACCGATTGGACCGGATGACCATGCCGTAAGTGATCAGTAACTCAAGCAATAAGTAAATGATAATACGAGTGACAAAAACCCTACTCTGGTGTGTCATTACTTGATCATCAACTATTTCAACCACCCTACTATGGCCTCATCAAAACCCTACTTGCCGCCATAAAATATATTTTGATGACTTGACCACATAAGTGATCAAGACCACATAAGTGATCAAGATATGGACCTTTATCTGTCGAGAAATTATTCGGTGCGACGGCCGTGCGACACGTGTTTGTTTGTTTGTTTTTTTTTTCATAGAAGCCGCTGTGTTCTAGAATTTTCAGGACTGAAGAAACCTAATGCAAAGGTTCCACCGGAAGAAACTAATGTCTGGTTTAAACTGATAGATTTGCCTGGTAGTCTGGTACTATACTGTCCTGCCTACCACAATAGTTGAGCGTCACATAACTATAGAGAACTTTCGATGCTTAAACTTCAAAGTGACTACCAGTAATCAGTCACTCTGAAAGTTGATATACCAAAACTGTGTCTCACCCTCACTCAATTTAAACTAAAGCATTTGATCATCTAAAGAATCTGGATTTCATAAACTTCCTAAATAATATATCAAAAATCAAGGTATCACTTATCAATGACAGGTATTTACTATAGGTACCTGGGTTCAAGGTTATAAACTAATCAGGGCCACCTGCATATATATAATAGCTAAAAGATGGAGAAAATCCCAAAGAAGAGACATGCATATAACAATAACAGGGAGAAAAAAGTCCATTGATTCCATCAAATCCAAAGAAAATAATTTGAAAGGGGGACTACTAATGGCGCACCTGGGATACACGGAAATTCGATAGAAACACGACACTGACCGGAGACTGATAATTTAAAGATAACAAAGCTGGAGTAGCGAGGAAATTTGTGTTTCTTCTTCCTCTGTTTTCCATTCTTGAAGCGTCAAAAACAGAGCGCCTCTGAAAGTGCCTCGATCAAATAAGACAGGGAGGAGTCTCTATTTGGAAGAAGATGGCATCCACGTGGCAGGGCCGGCCCAACTGAAGACATTCACTTCTGGACCTCCGTTTCGGTAGGCACCACTATATTGACATGCTCACATTTATCATGTCATGGAGAGGCACACGAAGAAGTGAAAATAAAAAATGTGGATCCTAAAATAGGAGTGCGGGTTCTAATATTTCAAAACAGATGATATCAAACTTAAACATGGAGAGTTTAATATTAAAATACATGGATAGATGGGCATTCTTCCATGATCTGTAAACAGACTATGTAAAATCGTGTAAGGATTTCCCTTTGTGAAAGATGTAGAAATGCATATCTGGCTTTTTATTAAGGATTAAATGTTTTTGAAATATGTTGTAATTGCTTTACCACTTAAGTGGAAGCTTAACTTCATTGAGATACAAATTTGCCGACCACCTTTATTTGTCTATTAAAGTGTCCACCCTCTTAGTCTATTGACCCATGTCTTTTCAAATTGTTTAACTTTATTGTTGATAATAAAATGAACATGTGTCAATAGATTAAGAGAGTGGGCACTTTGGTGGGTAAATAAAAATGGTCGGCAAATTTGTATTCCATTTCATTGTAAGTTTGAGCTCAGTTTATAAAACACACAAAACTTCACCAATATAAACTACACCTAACCATTGAATTCTACCGACCTTTTGGGATACTAATGGTGAGTGCATTGTTAGACAAAATGGTAGATATTTGAGAAGAAGGAGAACCAAAATCCTTGGGAGTGTGTTGAAAATGCAGGTTCTTTAGAAGGTGGAAGTGTAGTAGCTTCGTTGCCCTGAAACATAAGAATAACAGTAGCCCTTGTTGGTCGATCTGCGGGAGCTTCTTGAACACATAAAAGGCCTACTTGGATACATTTTAAAGCTTCTTGAGACTGGCTTATTTCTCTCACTGATGCATCAACCACTTTGATTCCTCTGCCTTCTTTCCATGATTTCCAGGCCTAAAGTTCAACAGACACATAAACACATCAATTGTGAATGACTATTTACTTGAATATGAAGTTTCTACAGTTGTACTTAGTCAATGCTAAGCAGCAGCCCTGCTAGAACTTTCAATTTTCCCACAAACAATAACAAGAAATTTGCTTACCCATTGAGCAAGAGTTGGTGAATCTTCAGAGTAATGAATAGAACCATTCTTCCTTCCACTTACAATCTCCAATAACAGCACTCCAAAGCTAAATACATCCGATTTCTCTGAGAAATGGCCATAACGTGCATATTTAGGTGACATGTAACCGCGTAATGAATCAAAGAAAGAGAAATACATGAGCAATAGTATTTTTATTTTTTTTGGCAATCGTGAGCAATAGTATTGAAATTCATAAGGCTTAATCGTGGAAATAATGTGTTGCTTATACTTACTATGTTCCAACAACCCTGTTGGTATTTGCTTCAGTTTGGTTCACACCAAAAATCCTTGCCATCCCAAAGTCTGAAACTTTAGGGTTCATTTCTTCATCCAACAGAACATTACTTGCTTTTAGATCCTGGTGAATGATTTTTAGCCTAGAGTACTTGTGGATATAAAGTACTCCTTGAGCAATACCTTCTATGATTCTGAATCGTTTATCCCAATCCAATTTCGACTGTTCAGATGGATCTGATACAAAAAATGGCAAAGAACAAGTTCAGTAACATTCTCTGATTAGACAATGTTGGACTTATATTGTTACACATAATATATGTCCCCAAATTTCATTGCAAAAATGTAGCAGATTTAATTTTTCTAACATAATAAAGAACATATACCAAACAAAAATTTGTCCAAACTTCGATTGGGCATGAACTCATAGATTAATATCATTTCCTCCTCTTCAACACAACAACCCAAGAGCCTAACAAGATTGTTGTGTTGGAGTTTGGCTATAAGCTTTATCTCATTTAAGAACTCCTGATGCCCTTGCCCAGACTTCTTTGATAGTCTTTTTATGGCTACTTCTTGATTTTCAGGGAAAATCCCCTGTAGATGAAGAAAAATATAACCCAATAAAAATACATCTTAGCCTTAATCCTTACCAATAAAATTAGTAGTGGAATTAATAAGTTCTGTACAAACAAAATTATCATAATCTGAAGAACAATGCATTTCTATCCATATTTAGTGGTAAAGGAATGTACTCACCTTATAAACAGGGCCAAATCCTCCCTCACCTAGCTTATTACCTTCAGAGAAGTTGTTTGTAGCTGCCAATACACACCTCAAATCGAAGAGTGGTAGTTCTGTATCACTCTTTTCACCTCTAGTACTAAAATGACCTATAGTTATATTCTTACTTCCTCCAAAGCTTCCTGTATTAGTTGCATTGTAGTAAAACATCATTAGTATCTGCTCTAAGAGAGAAAGGAGAGAGTCTAGGGATACCTTCTTTACCCAAAGTTTTCTTCCATAAAAAGCAGCCAAAAAGTATAGAAAGCAATCCTGCTGCTGATGAGATTAATGCAATAACAAGGGGTCCCTTGAAAAAATTATCAACTGTAAAGAAAAGAGAAAGATCAAGATGATCGACTAGTAAAAAAGATGGCAACAGTTTCAGTAATGACTTCCTTTTTTTGGTGGAATGTAAGTAATGAGTACTTTGTAGCAAACTACTAATGAATTTTAAATTGACACAAAAAAACCAAAAGAAACTACTTTCTTCCTGGAAATAGCAGAAGAAACTGAATCAACAATATACATACCTTGATAGGAATGATGTTGACGAACACGAATGTAGAGATCTTTCCCGTGAGTGTGATTCTCTACAAGATCCATCAAGTCACCGAACCATTTGAAACATCTCCCAGGGGAAAATTGTGACACATTCATATAAGCATACACTGTGCAAGAGCAGTTCCAAAGGCATTCGGATTCACACTCACTAATGCTTCCCTTGTACAACATAATAGAATGATCAGGCAGTTTCAACTTTTCAAACTTTGTGAACCCTTCATCATGATCATCACATGTCAAGTTCTTTTCTCTAATACAGCCACCTTCCCAATTCCCCACATCCCATTGTTCCTGAATTTTGGGTGTAAAGCCTGTCAAACACTTGCAGGGTGACACAGATTCATATTTATCACAGGCACCATTTGGACCACAGCGAGCAATATATTCACATGTATGTAAAGGTTCTCCCCATGTTGAAATCCATGTTTCTTTGTCTTCCTTCCACAGCTGCAGTAGTAACATTCCAGACGCCTTCAAAACCGTTATCAGTTTTACTGATTTATCCGAGGCACC
This sequence comes from Fragaria vesca subsp. vesca, assembly GCF_000184155.1. Taxonomy (NCBI): domain Eukaryota; kingdom Viridiplantae; phylum Streptophyta; class Magnoliopsida; order Rosales; family Rosaceae; genus Fragaria; species Fragaria vesca. The sequence continues at coordinate 2,091,813 of NC_020493.1, read as the reverse complement.
AACAGTGAAAAAAGCCTCATCATCATGATTGGTGTAAGCAAGATAAAAGAAGGATCTATCATCAATACTGAAAAATTCTCCACCTGGACCTCTATATAATGTTGTATCTCCATTGTCACCATAGATAGCACTTCTCCAATACGGAACATTTTCCTTCCAAGCAAGAAGCTGCCAAGGCACTTTAGGATCAATGCCGCTTGTGAACTTTCCGGGTTGCGGATCATCAGATGCTGCCCAGGATGTAACAAGCCATTGCTGGCCAGTCCTTTTGTTAAAGCCAATTTTCATGCCAGGCAACACAGTATCAGTGGGATAATTGAAGCTTTCCCATAAGGTTTGATTTCCAAATCTCAATACAAGGTTCCCGGTATCCAAGAGTAAAGCAGTCGTGTTACTCATTGCAGAAGCAGATACTGATGATGCATTAGTTGACCAGATAACATTTCTAGTCTCATCCAATACTACGAGATTTCCATCACCGCTGAGCATACAAACGCCGGGTGAATGAAGTGGGGATTCTCTGTTTAGCCACCCAAACTACTTGAGTAGTACTCTTTGGATATGTGATGTACCATATACCAAGGAAGTGTTTACTAGAATTCTCAGGACTAAAGAAGCCAAATGCAAAGATTTCAGAGGAAGAAATCAAGGTGTGGTTTGCACTGATACTAGATTGTCTTGGCTGGTACAAAAAGAGAAGCATAACATAACAAGACAAAGAACGAGCCACCCCATTCCGGGACAAAGAAACACAAAGAAGAGCAAGAAGAAGAAAAAGCAGTGGAACAGCAAAGGTGAAGTAGTTCAACAATATATAAGGGTACCATCATGAGTTGGTCCCTCCTAGTTGGAGGTGAGAAATAAGATGGTGAATTACCACAACATAACATATAAGAACGATGCTTCTGGTGGTCCATCAGAACCAAAGCAAGAACACTATTATGGAGCAGTATATTGCATGAAAACATTGAACGGTGAATATGGAAAAGGCAGCTTGACTTAGCTTTCAATTTGTCATGCTTCAAACGCCATGTCGTGTAGCTTGACTGAGCTTTCAATAGACATTACAACAAATGCATCCAAAGTTCCAAACTCATTCAAGCTCAGAGAGTTTGAGATTGAAAGACAGGGAGCGTCCATGCAAAAAGGATTGCTATTTTGATGACATGAAAACATAACAGAAAGTTCCTCGCTAAGTAAGAAGAGAAGTACTGCTGCTTTGCTCAGACTGAATGATATAACCAAATATCTACTAGTCTTGTATTTACGCCATCTTCCCAACCATTGGACTGGATGACCATGCCGTAAGTGATAAAGAACTCAGCAATAAGTACATGACAATTAAAATGACAAAAACCCTACTACGGTTTTCAGTTCTTGACAGATCAACAACTATTTCAGGAACCTTACTATGGCCTCAAAGTTTCTTTGCCATAAAATATGCTTTGATGAATTGACCATATAAACAATGCCATAAGTGATCAAGATATGGAACTTTATCCGTCACCATTGAATAGGTCATCACAATGACTTCACTTCTATAATCAGATCAAAAAAGGAAAAAACTAAAATGGCAAGTTCTAAGTCAAGCCAGCCTAGTAAAAGAAACAATTCAAATCCCAGCAGCTATAGGCTATCAATAAAGTCACCAGACCATATCAAACATCTCGCAGTAAGCATAAGCTGTGCAAGAACAGCTCTGATGGCATTGAGACCCACACTCCCTCTTATATACTCTTTTGGATTCAGCTCGTCTGCAGTAACTGCATGGGAATTTCATAAAATCACAATCCTCCAGATAATTTTATGGTCAGAAAGCTGTCACATCAACTATTATCAGAATTAGATGTTTTTTCTCTAACTGACGTTAAAACCGATTACTTACCCTTCACTTCTTCCTATCTAAAGAACTCATGTTCTTAACCCAGCAAAATCAACATCACCGTTTCCTCGATCGAACTCATTCAACAAAAACCCATTCAATTCCAGTTTGGGTGGTGATCGCAAAACCCAACAAATTCTCATCAATAAACTTCAACCACATCTACATCAAAACCACACCACGTCTGAACCAATCAAAGCCCTTCTTCTTCCTCATATCATTTATCATACTCAGCCATGTCTGCACCCATGGCCACATGATCTTAACCCCTCTCTTTGCACACCAACGTGGCTAATTG